>NW_012156467.1:40749-70869 GCF_000151545.1 Saprolegnia parasitica CBS 223.65 | reverse complement strand
ACAGCATCATTGCGCAAGCACACATTGCTGGGTTGATGTTCTCCGCGAGTACGCTCGAGTTCAATGCCCAGCTCTCTGGACTCGGCGCCAACGATTCTAATTGGCCAAAAAACAACGCTAGCGGGCCAAACTGACCAGTGCGGGTGTTGCGTTCGTGCAGTGCAACACCCGCATTGGCTACAAGGGTTTTGCGCTCGTTGATTGGTAGAAATTCGAGTTTATAGGCATGTTTATAAGGTACCACACAGGTATACAAAAACCAGCATGAAAACAAGAGCTGAATGCCATGTTGCACAATTGCCGCGCACACAGCACCGCTTGCATAGTACCGCTTGCAAAGATCGCCACGTCATATCGAACTTTCTCCTTCTTCTCTTCTCTTTCTTCGATTTAACAGGCACACGTGTGTTATAGTCCCACCAATTAATGGGTAGTCGCCACCTACGTCGCTATAGGCTTTCAAAATATGCGCACATTATCGTCGTTCGCGACCCCGCGACATGGAGTTGCCCTGGCTTGCTTGCGCTCTACATAGGTTTCTTAGTCGCCATTTACAAGCCTCGTACGTCGCACAGTTTGTGTGTTGTCCCGTATTCGTGAATCCTCGTTAGCTTTTTCAACCTTGCCTCTGAATGGGCATTTCGACACCTAAAGGCATTGTCTTTCGGTAGCCGCGCTGTGGAGCAGCGACTGGTGGACTCGAGTAGTTGGGTATCGCCAAGACCTTGCCAGTTGTAAATGAATTCACGCGGTCTAAAGAGCATTGCAGACGAAAAATCGTAGAACACGTTAAAACGCTATTGCAGTTATCAAGGCTTCATCTCAAGGATTAATCGGCACCACACCACACGTACTCGTTGGCAGGATTGCCCAAGCAGTCGCCTTTCGTCCAGTTGTCCCAGCAAAGGTTGCCGCCTTTGGCATAAAAGCAGTTGTTGCACTTGCCGCACTCGGCGGGGCGCGTGCGAGCCGGAGTCGGGGCCGGCGTTGGGGCAGGAGTCGGGGCTGGCGTCGGAATAGGGCCGCACCAAACAAAGCCGTTGAACGCGTTCGCCAAGCACGCCTTTTCCGTCCAGTTGCTCCAGCATTGGTTGCCACCAGCCTTGTAGAAGCAGTTGTTGCACTTACCGCACTCGGCGGGGCGCGTGCGAGCCGGAGTCGGGGCCGGCGTTGGGGCAGGAGTCGGGGCTGGCGTCGGAACGGGACCGCACCAAACGAAGCCGTTAGCGGGGTTGGCCAAGCAGTCGCCCTTCGTCCAGTTGTCCCAGCAAAGGTTGCCGCCTTTGGCATAAAAGCAGTTGTTGCACTTGCCGCACTCGGTGGGACGCGTGGGAGCCGGCGTCGGGGCAATAGTCGGCGTCGCAGTCGTCATCGGTGCCGAAGTTGCGCCGCACCACTGGTACTCGGGCACCTTGGCGCAGTCGCTAGCCGTCCAGTTGTCGTGGCATAGATTGTTGCCTGCGTAGTAGCAGTTGTTGCACGAGCCGCACGAAGCCGATGTGCGGATCTCCGAGGCGTCGGTGGCCGCGGCAAAAAGTGCAGAACCGAAAAACGCAAGACAAGCGTAAGTGGAAACTTGGTACTTCATGGGAGCAATTTTGAAAGTGATCAAAACGACACAGATCACAGACCTGGTGCCTGCTCTTGGTGTCCCGTCTCCGAGCGAATGGTTTCAGAGTTGAATACCACATGTCAAATCCACATTGCCTGCGTCTCACAGCAACTGCGCTATAATATATATGGTATGAATAGTATGAATACGTGTACCAACGTCATTGTAGAGTGAAGACGAACCAGGACGCAATGCATGTACACTACATGTGCAAGCAGACGCTCAGTGCGTGCACCGGCACAGAGCCTACACCTGTTTCTTCCTTTGCGAAACGAAAGCGTTAATGTACTAGTAGCTTCACTGACTTCAGGACTTGGGGTCTGTAAGTGCCGGTTGCGATACATTTTGGAGAGGGCGTTGGCTGGGGCAACGCGGTAAGACAGGATCCTGCTCATGAATCACGGTGGCTGCCGCCACAGCATCTTGCACTATAATTACAGCTCAGTGTAATCATACGGTTAGTGGACATTGAAGTCCTCACGTCTACGCATTTCCCTATCATTCCTGATACCAGCATGTGCGATCGTCCAGTGCTTCTCGGGCACTTACTCGGTACTTGCACGACAATACAATGTACTGTCGTGCAAGTTGTTTCGATAAGAACCGACCTAATACGTGCAAGTGTGCTGAAGTTCAAGAGTCTAGGGGCTAGGGCCCTACCGGTACCGGTATGTATATTGTACCCGTATTACATACATACTGTACTCCACATAGCCGTGTAGACAGACCTGCGTGTTGACTTCAAATAATGAACTATCATTTGTACCATTTGTATTTGTATCAATGTTGTGTACTAGTACAGCTACTAGTACTCATCTTTAGGTCATAATAGCATCTAGTATATTGCTACTGTACTGTTGATTCCGCTGGTGTCCCTGCAACCAAAGCCATGCTGCTGCAACCCAGTTCGCTCCATCGTGCAAACTTGAAAGCCCACCACAAGAACCATCGAGACGCGCCTCGACTCTACCTGAATGGAGGGCTCCGGGTCACGCCATACCACGACAGCTACTACAACGCCGTCGCTTTGGTGTCTATTTCCTATTCCACCTGAGATTATTAAGGCTAATTTACGGGTGAGTTGATACTAGGACTACGCTCGACGCTTTGATCGATTGGTAATGAAATCATTAAGCAGACCAGGGACTTACCGGTACTTGACCACGCTCAAATCTAATGACGGTGCCGGTGCCGTCGTGCCGTCCTGTATCTACCGCGTTTTTAATATTTGCCGTTTATAGGACCAAACGCGTGGACAACACGTACATTGTGCTCCTTGTGGGGTACGACGCGCCATTGGCGTCAACGCCGCGCAGAAATCCGCATGAGTGCGGCTCGTAGCACCCAGAGTCTGCAACCGCTTCTGGCTCAATTGACGAATGACACCTCTGCTCGGACACAACTCCCTGCCCCTCGCGCATAAGGTTGCAGCCTAGTACACAGTATACACTCTGCAAAACTGGTACTACAAACTCGTATACAAGAAAGTCTATGAAAATGACGCATCAACTAGTGCTTATATACCGCCGGTGGCTAGCACGATAGAACCTCCTTGGCAAATCACCGGGTCTTGGTGACGACCTGCATGAAGAGCGAGTGAAAGGCGTCGGCAATGTTAGCGCCTGTTTGCGCCGACGTCTCGTAGTATTCGTACCCGCGGGCCCGTGCCCACGCCATTCCCTCGTCTTCCGAGACGACGCGAATCTTGTCGATCTTGTTGCCACAGACCACGCACGGGAACTTGCCGCCGCCAAACTTGGCCGCCTCCTTGAGCCACGCGTCGAGACCCTCAAAAGACCGCCGCGACGACACATCAAAGAGGAGGATCCCGCCCTGGCGTTGATAAGACATGCGTATAAGAAGGCTGTGCTACCTGCGTGTCCTTGTAAAACTCGTTGCGCACTTCGAGAAACTCGGGCTGGCCTGAGAGGTCCCAAAAGTTGACGCGGACCTCAGCCCCGCCAATGCGCACGGGCTTGACGCCATAGTCGATGCCGATCGTCGAAATGTACTTGGCGACGAACTTTTCTACGGCGAGACGTCCGACCGCTATCGCATCGATACCACCGTGTACCTTCGCAGTAGCGCTTGATGACGCAGCTTTTGCCGACCCCGCCATCGCCCATCGAGATGACTTTGATGCGCAGGACAGGCGGCGCACTGGTGGGCGCGTCCTCCTCGACCGTCGCGTTGTTGCTCGCCGACGATTTCTTGCGCTGCATCGCTCCAAAAATAGTCTAGTTAGTCGAGCCACGCGACTCGTACCAGTTAGTTGATGTATCGACTTTGACTAAAACGAACCAACCAATCATATCGCTGCAGAACACCGAGCGCATGGCCACGACTGCGTGGAGCGAGGTTACGACCCGGTTAGCGACGCGACGGCAAGGTCGTAGCAGTGACGACGCGCATGTGTCTGCGTACCTCCAACTGAACGAACTTCTTGAGGCGCCCGACACGCCGGCGCGGCTGGACGCGGTGACGGCGGCGCTGCCGTCGCTCCTTGCGACGTTCGAGCACGACCTCGCAGCCGAGGCCGACGACAACATCACGCCTCTCGTGCTGCGTACGCTCGCGTACTTTCTCTACCACGAACACGCCGTTGCGCACATGCCATCGACGACTGCAACGCGGTTGCTCCAGCACCTCTTCCGCCTCCTCGCCAACACCACCGACCAGGTATCGACTCGATTGTAGTATGCTGGGTCGTGACCTACCAAGTAGACGACATACCTGCTGATCCTGTGGACACTGACCAAGCAGCGTCTGGACGAAGCCACGCATGCGATCGTGCCCCGCCTTGTCGAAGCTCTGTGCCAGGCAACGATCAACACGTTTCAGTCGCGGAAAGGTCCACTGCAGTATCCTTATGCACGTCGCTCACATAGTTGCTGGCTAGTCCAGCTCTACGCACTCCAAGGTCTGCATGAGACGCTTCTGAAGCACTCTACTCCGATGCTTGCATGCGCCCACAAGTGGTGCCACGTCGTCGCCAAGTGTCTCGCGAGCAGCGAGCTGGCGACGCGCGACGCCGCAAGAAAGTTTCTTCAAACGCTCTGTCATCGCGCACCGCTTCCTGAGATCGTCCGTGACGCTGTAGCGGCAGCCGTGCGCCTCCACGGCGAGCCGATGGTCCACGCCCACGTTACGCACCGGCGCATGCTTGAAGCCGTCCACGTTTGGGGCATCCTCGTCGTCCTGCTTCGGGAAACGTTGCTTTCCGACTCGGCGCTTCTCGACAGCATCCTCACGGTACCAGACGCAACGCTTCGCGACCATGATGCGACGGTGCGCTTGCTCAGTTACCAGCACTGGCGCGCCGTCGTCCACCTCTTTCCTCCCAAGTGGAGTTTTCGACGACCAGTCGTGCTACTCATGCTGCAGCCGCTGCACGCGTGCTTCGAGTCGGAAACGTACGAGACCGTTCTCGACGCCGCGATGGACACGTGGATGTACATTGTTTCGCACGCGGTCGCAGACCTTGGCGCGTTTTGCAGCCACGGCGCATACGACGCAGTGCGCACGCTCTGGATACGCTGGTACGACGAATCCGTCACCAAAGTCGTTGTGGGTCTGCACCAGCGGCACCGGCTGCGGCAGGTGCGCCAAGCCACGGCCTTTGTCACGGCACTCTGGCGTCTGGTCCATGACGACGACGATGACGAGACGCGCAAAAGCGACCTCTTGGTATCGTCCGCGACGGCTCCGGGCAGCTCGGCCAGCTGCAGCGTCGCCTCGACACCCGCTTTGCTTTGCGTTGGCGATCGCCAGCTACGCGCGCTGCTGCCGACGTCGGGCACAATCGCGCCGCTCATCTTGTTCTCTGACGTTTTGACCTGTGTCGCCCAGTTTATGGGTCTCGACACCGACTCTCGCGAGACGGGCGAGCGCATCTGGGCCGGCTTTACGCGACGACTGCTCGATGCTCTCGCCACCGTCGCAGCGGCCTCGGACGCAAAACAGCACAAGGTCTACTGCAAGATTGCCTGGGGCGTCGTCGCTTTCGTGCTCGGCGCACCCAACAGCCCGAGCGTCCCTTGGATGCAGCGGCTGCGCCTGACATCTATCGTGTTTGCGTCGGCCAACGACGCCATGACATCGATGCTTCGCACGATGCCCGTGAGCGTCCAAACGACACTTGCGGCCATCGACAAGCGGCTACGCGATCAGTGCGCGACAGATCTCGACTGGCTACTCTCGCTACACCCAGCGGGAGGCGACCGCGTTGCAGTGCTATGGCTCGCCGAGTGCTTTCTCCAGCTGCGAGACTTGCCCGACGCACTCGACTTGGCGTTGGAGACGGCATCCGTGTTGACGTCGGTTGCACCTTGGCTCGCACCGGCAACGACAGTTTTTCCCCGCATTTCGCGTGCCGTTTCCGTGGCCAATATCCATGGGATGTGGACAGTCGCGTCCCATGACGTCATATCCGTCGACTCGTCGTCGGCCCCAGAGGCATCGCCGTCGCCGTGCATGCTTCCACCGGTGCCGACTCCCGTTTACCGGAAACTGGACTTCGAAGACGAAGTCGGTAAAAACGTGCTTCCCGGCGCCCCCCCGACCGAGGCGTCCGCTACGCATGCCATCCGTCCAGCGTCGACATCGCCGCTTGCAAGCTCCAAGGAGCCGATTGCGTCCATCTTCCAGCACTTTCCGCAGTCGTTCCGGCAGCTCATCGCGTTCTACAACATCAAGACCGTTGGCGACCTCGCCTCGATGCCGGAGGCGCAGGTGCGGACGTTTCCGATGAAAGATCCCGTCGCTACCGTTGCGCGGGCCCTCGACGAGTTCGACAACCGCGCCGCCCGCGTCAATACACTTGCCAACAAGAGCCCGTTGCGGAAGCGCAAAGCGTGCAGTACACCGCCTCGATCACTGACGCCCCACCGCCGCATGCAGCTTGATATGCTACGCGAGGTCGTAACGCCTGTGCAGCTCCGCTTCGAGAGCCCGAAAGCCAAGGTGGCGGAACGAGTCACCTTCCACCTTGCCGCCACTGATGGCCGCCTCCAGCTCGCTCGACCTGGCGAAGACTCGCAGGTGCTCCACGACCTGCCAACCGATGTGCCCGCGCAACCAGCAGCTTGCAAAGACGATGAGAGCGACCGAGCAAGTGTCTATTCCTCCAAACTGCTCTCACACCTTGACCGCTGCGGTGTCTACGTCGACAAGATCCACACCAGGGTGACCAACGATGACTTGCCATCCCCAGCACTACTCGGGGACCTTGAAGCTGCCCATGGCGCGATCACCAAGCTTTCTGGGCGCCTGCACACTGCGGCCAAGGTGATTGCAGCCAAGCACGGCCATCCTGCCTCGGTCGACTCGTGGGCCACCATGGCATCCAGCAGTCTGTAGAGACAAAGAAAGCTCAGTAGTGCAGTTGTATAATAAGACATCTCTAGCGGCGAAGGCACTTTTCGACTTCGTCAGCCGCATACATGGCACCACCCGTGAGGCCAGCAGCCGCCACGGCGTAGACACCGCCGTAGACCTTGCCACCTAAGGGCCGTCGTCGTGAGATAGAACAAATAAGGACAATAACGTACGGCGAAGCAGCGTCGGAAGACCGATGATGGCAGCAGCACCACCGACAACGACCGCCGGGTAGGCCTTGCGAAAGACGTTGAACTTGATCGCGTCTATTTCGGCAGGACATGAGATACCAAGACAAGAATGCTGGGTACGTACGCTCCTGGGCGACGACGAGCGACTCTTGGACGGGTACGAGCGACTGGACCACGGCCTCCTGCGACTCCTTCGTCGACACCTGGACGTTGTACAAGGTCGTGTTCACGGACGCGCGGGCATCCGAGATGATCGAGCGAAGCGGCGTTCCTTTGGACGAGTTGGCATCAATCAAGACCTGGATGGCCTCCGCAACGGGCTGCTTGACCGTCGTCCAGACCATAGTACCCACACGCTTAATCTGCAAGCGCGTAGCACCCGTGAGCTCCTTGGCGACGTCGACCTGGCCAGCGACAGCCGTCGTGACGTCGACCTTCCAAGCCGAGACTTGGCCAATGGCTTGGTCTTTGGCAGCGAAGATCTGCGCCTTGGCCGAATCGATAGGCGAGACAGGCGTCGGCACGTCGACGGCCAGCGCAGCGACGACAGGCTCAGCGACGGGCGTGGCAGGGGCAGCAGGAGTGGCAGGGACGTCGACGCTCATCTTGAGGAATGACTGGGTTGTTGACCAAACACCATGCGCCGGATGCGATATCCGGATAAAAAGAAAGCTGGCCAATCGTGGGCTTCATACGTTTTCGACGCACCAATCAACGATGGAGAATGCCGGAGAAATGCCGGAGAGGCCAGTCGATCTTGTTTTTGTCACCGACGTGGTGGCGATTCGCTGTCGGGCTTTGATGACAAGCAAAGCGTGCCATTCAATGAACTCTTTATTGACCCTGTCTAGCATGTAGCAGTACGTGGTAACGGGTCTAGCTCACGACCGCGAATGCTGCTGGTTGATCAAGTAGCTTGACGATGGACCACATGGAACAAGAAACCAAAGTCGTAATAAACCGCCTGACAAGTATGTACGTGGTCACGCGCGCTGCGTGTACGTCTAAGGTGTTGCATAAAAAACCAGCCACAACGCAGGATTCCTGCTGATGCCGTCAGTCCGCAGTCTTGCTTGCATAAGGAACGAATTCGAATTGAAAGTGACGGTTCCGGATCGCAACTGGAACGAAACAGCCAGGTGCCAACGCATGGTCGAGAGCGCAGCCTTGGAGGTTCTCCAGAGCGTTCGTGTTCGGGAAAAGTGGATGACCGAGCTACGTCGACGCCATGCCGGGCACCCGGCGCCAATTGGAGGCGGCGACCTGTGTCTGCTCTATCGCGCCTCCACGATCGATGTCATAGAGCGCATCATGACGTGGCGCTCCCGCAGTGGATCACCTTTTCTCGTACATGCGGATACCGGCGGGCGCAACTACCTCTTGCTTCTCGTCTCCGATTTCGACGACGTCGCAACACAGTTGCACAAATCGCAGCGCGATCCATTCCTTCTCGGGGCGCCGCTCGAGACCGTCGACACGACCGGTGACTGCCGTCTGGATCCTGCCATCACCGTGCTGCGCACAGAGGAAGGTCTCTACGGCCGGTGGCATCCTCCAGCGTTCTACACGATACCGGCACCGGTATCCATCAAGAAACGCCGACCTAGCAACAACAGCTCCATTTACGACCAAGAAGCCGACGTCCAGGATGACCTCCAGTCGGTGCTTCCATCGGCACTCATGTACTACGAGGTTTGTGGCGTAGGCAACTGGCCAAACAGATGCACAAATATGACTTGGTCATTGCCCGGCTGCAGCAACGCCTTGGAGGTTTCGAGGCAGAGGTTCACAAACGACGTACTACGAAGACATACCGCTAACGCCTTGCTAGGTGGCGTGGATCGAGCGATGTCAGACGAACGAAACAACTACAGCAAATGCTCACTGGTCTTGCGAGAAAACCCAAAGCGTTGTGCAAGAACACTGCGTTAGGCAACGGGCGGCGCAGTTGCGACAGTCGGCGCTCCTTCATTGTGGCCACGAAATGACGCGCTTGCGGGCGACGTTGGCAGACGCTATGATCGCGCGGTCTGACCTTGAGAAGTCCATGCATAAATGCGACACGATCTTGTCGTCCATCGCGACGGAAAAGGTTTTTAAATACTTCTAGAGTGGCTCGAGCCCGTCGCTTGCGTAGAAACGTATCCAGCACGACCGCCAGGCGAGGAAGAAGGTGTTAGTGGACCCTATACAACTCCGGTAATGTGCGATCGGACGAGTGCGTCGCATTGCCAGTCTACGGTAGGAAGGCCACACGAAAACGGCACGCTGTTATCAAGGGATCACGCAAGTCGTCGATGGAAGCAAGACCGACACCTGATCCCGACACAGACCTGCCACCCACACTCAAGCCTGCCGCGACGCTTGGGTGCGTGACACCACCGACATCTACTATTACTGCCACTGCCCTGGCCACTGCCCTGGTCACTGCCCGTGTGCCCAACGCACTCGACGCACTTGTCCCCGAGACTCTTACTACCAGTGCTGTGTCGGCAGTGCGACCGCGAGTCGTCCGTCACTTGCCGCCCGGCGCGTTGCCTCTTTACACATTGCACGACGTTGCCATCCAAGACCGCGTTTGCGTGCTGCGCGTCTTTTTGAAGCCTCCGCAGCAGTACCTGCCCCGTGGGTTTGTCTTCCACGCCGTCGCTTCCGATGCTCCGGACCTCTTCTTGTCGTGCCGCTTGACGCTGACGCAGTATGACGTGCTCGGCTACGGTGCAACAGACCGTGGGCTTCTTGCATTTTCCATGTGGTTTTGCATCGTTTATGACCGGCGACAGCGGCGCTTTCGGCTCGTCTGGTCGGGCCCTTCGTGTCCACGACCGCTACGCTGCCGGGACACGGATGCGACGGCAGTTTGCATCCACAAACAAGGCGTTCGGTGGGAACGGCGTTATGTCCTTGTACAGCTATTTCACCGAACGGACTCGCCAACGACGCTGCACTGCGTCTTCGTGCACATGGGCAGATCGCACGAGGTTGTTGACGAGACAGCGTCCGAGCTAGGACCGTCGCTGCTCCACACGATAGAGTACGACTCTGTGGGTGATCTCAAGTGGCAGCACCGTCCACCGATGCCTCGTCACGACCACCGACGACGAGTGTACACTGGATCAGTGGTGGGCGAGACGCTTCACGTCTACACCACCTCCAACGCGACGTACTGTGTCGTGCGTGACGCCACTGGAGAGAGTTACACCTTATTGGCCGAAGACTTCAATCCGCTCCAGACCATGGCACCTCCCCTGTCCGACTTTGGCATCTTTTTCGACTCGGTGGCGACGTTTGACCACGGCAAGATCGTCGTAAACCGGCGTCGGTGGTGGGCGTATCTCTTCAAGTATGTCCAACGCCTTGCCGTTGGTCGCTTCGGGGCCACTATAAGTGGCATCCTCTGCCTCGTTCAGTTGTCTCTTCTCCAGAGCAAGTCTGAGTTTCAGAGCTGGTTCCACTTTCGCGTTCTGCGACTTGACAACGGCGCGACTTCCGAACTGCTCGTACCGGTGGCGCAATGGCTGACGTGTGCCTTGGCAGTGCAACTCTTTACACCGGACTGCGCATCTTCGGTCTGTCCCAATTGCATTGCAGCGTCTCCCGTCCCTTTGGACCAGTCAGTGCTTGATATGGGCGTGCCACAGTCGCCGAACGATGCACCAGCCATTGCCATCGATGATGGTCCGGTGTGTAGCGAGCCAATCGACGAGGAAGACGTCCAAGAGCCCAGCTGCGAAGAGCCCACGGACCTCGTCTACTGTGAAGCGTGCCTCGATCTCATTCAAACCGTCGTCGTCGATTCATCGTCGGCGCGCGTGTGTTGCCGTCGACACGACCCTCCGGCTCGAACGCTCGTCTGCATTAGCGATAGTCTCGATGACACGACCCGCACCGCCATCGTGGCGCGGCTCGAGACTCTCAACTGTACAAGTCATGGTGCCGTCACCGAGTTCGTTTCCACCGATGACGACACCCATTCGACTGTGGTGCTCTGCGCGCCTGCCGATGTTGGCATGACATTTGCATCGTTGCTGGCGCGTGTTGGTAACTGGACCGGCATGGTCGTGGCCGTTGTTCCCCGCTATATTGCCCGAGACTCGAAGGAAGGCGACGACCGCAAGGATGCTGATTTATACGCCCAGATCAAAGACATTGACGCTGCCATCGACGATGTGCGGTCTGCATCGCCCGTGCCGCCGGAAACCGTTGGCTTCGACATGTACTTGACTTCTGAGGCTCTCGTCATGGAGGCAGCGCTGGCATGCTGCCGCACGTCCACCCAGCGAACGTACAAGGTACCGCCATCGGTCGTCGGTGCGTCGAGTTGGCCGTTCGCGGCGCGGTTTCTCAGTGAGCCGAGCAGTTTGTTCACCGAAATGTCTCTGGACATCGACTGGTTGACGCTGCCTTCGACGCTCGCCTCCGTCTTGCTCGCGTTTTATCGGCACGAGGTGTGGCGGACCATCGATTCATCGCTGCTGAAGCCTCCGTTCAAAGTTTTGTTCAAGGCCTTGAACATGGGCATGTGCTGGCTGCAAACAGTACAGGCCCGCGGTGGACTTTTGACAGAGCTGACGTCACAGCACCCCCGCTTGCGAATTGTCCGATTGTAGATACTTCAGCCCTTCAGCGCCTGGCTTTTGTTAACTTTTAACGGCGAAGCTACGTAGAACATGAATGACCACATGTTGAAATGATATTGGTAAACAAAGCGTTGACGACAAAATAACATGAACGCCGACCCAAGGCGTCGCGAAAAGCGTACCCCAACTTGGCTGGTGGCCAAAATCTGCTTGCTGACAGTATCACTGTCATGTACTAGAGTCAATCGATGCGAGCATGTGAGGCACGGCATCGGCCGCGATGTAGTTTATAACGGCCCGCCCATATTAGCTCATGAAGGTCGTACGTGCATTATAGCTGCATTGGTCGCACAGAAGAGACCAGTTGTGATTGAATATTTGCCAGCAACTCTGGTAGACATGAATTTAGCGCCGTACTAGTAATACTTTGATGCGAGCGCGATGATGTTATCATCTGGAAACATGGTGGTTAGAACGACGTCTCATAGTCCAAGACACACGTGCACGGCTCGCCAGTCAATATCTTTTGATAGACAAAGTAGACCTCACGAACTACGGTGCTACTGGACCCACGGCGACTGCTCACGGCCTTGATAGATGATATGGACCCCGTGAACGTCGACGCCAATCATGCCAACAGCACTTGGTTGCATCGCGGGCACCACTGGTAGGTCCGTGAACAGTAGCAGTGTCATGCACACGCGGTGCTTGGGACGATGATGAGGTGTACAGACAACGTGAAAGTCAGCGCTGCGTTGACTCAAACAGAAGTGTCGCCGGTAGGTCGGATGCTGCCGCGCCAGCAAGTGGAAGGTGCCCCCTGCTACGATGTCGGCGCCAGCTGGAGCGACACGACGGCGACACCCATGTCGGTGCAGTGACGCCGTCGCGAACGCAAGAAGACAGTGATGCTTCAGATCGCACACGGTTGTCGTCTGCCAAAGCAACGGCACAAGAAGCCCCACAAGAATCGGGCACGCCGCAATCATGACAATGTAAATCAAACAGGCAAACACAGTTTTAATGCTTCGGTCGTCAGGGGGCTGCACAATCTCGGTCGCAGTCCAGTAATACCAGTTGACGAAGGCGAGCGTTTGCGACTGCAGATACGTCAGCGGTCCCGCTAGTACCGATATAGCGACAGCGACCGATGTCATGTCTAGTAGCATGAATCGCACTCGACGCAGATGCTTGAGCACATCAGAGAAGAAGCCAAGCCCTGCGTACGCAAACCAGAGCGTTCGCGAGAGGTACAGAGTCGCAAGACCAAAAGCAACGAGGTCATTGAGCTGGCACACGCGCATCATGCAGCGGCAAAGGAGTCGACGGAGCACAGCGTGTCGATAAGAAACGCCGTCGACACGACGGGACTCTGCAGCACGACACCGGTGGCATCACCCACCACGATCTCGTACATGTTGCTTTCATCGCCGTCAAGGCCGTAGCGGATTAGGTTGCGCCGCAAGTGCAAGTACGGCTTGTAGTACCGACGCACCATGAGCCACACAATGTAGGCTGAGAGCACGATGCGATACGTCAGCTTGATGACGCCGAGACTCGATGGGAACCGCGGCAGCTGCATGGACACGTACACGTCAGTGCGGTTTGGGAGCGTTGCGTTCACCGCCCAAAATGCTGTGTAGGCCATCGGAATGCCGAGGTAGCGTGAGATGAGTACGTTGGCAAACGCATCGGGAGCGAGCGTTCCAGCGCCAAGCGCCAGGGCGTCCCGGCGCAAGACCTTTGAATAGTATTGCGCGTAGGGCATGCGCAGAAGCATCGGTGTAGGGTTGGTAGGGTCGAGGCTCACGGTGACGCGAGCAACGTCAAAGGCTGATCCAAAAGTAGTACGACTGGGTAGGCGCCAAGAGCAGGCTTTGCGCGCGTCCAAGGGCTAGTATTTCCTGGGCTCAGACCGTTTGGTTGACGCTGCAGGCACGCAGCCAATCCGCGCGGGCATTTGGTGCCCACGGCATGGGCTCCGATACGTACGCTTTCAGCGGCCTACAGAGAGCTCAGTCGTTTGGCAAACCTAGAGCACGTACATGATCGCCGTATTGAACGCGAAGACCAGACTCAACGCAAGCGACCGTTTGTTAAATTTCACACATCGACGGCGGGGAATCGACACGGGCGGGGCGTTGTCCATGTCCGCGAAAGCGCGTCTTTTTTCTAATTTAGGACCAGGCGCAATTTTGGAGTTTACGTTTGATGAATGCGCCATCGGCCACGAAGGCCGGTCGCGTCAACTGCGTGTTGCTGAGGCTGAGCAATGCGAGAGCCCATGTTAACATCTTGCATGCACGAGATGTACGAGTGTGCATAATCGATGCTGACGACACACCTTAAAGTTGCTCGGCGCGGCGTTGGATGACTGGAACGTTGCAGTTGTTGTACCATCAGCATCATTGCTCTGCATATATTGTTTTTGCTCGTAATCCTTTCTCTCGGATTCAATAGAACATAACACTCGGACTATTACATCGTCCATGGCGACGAATCGACGCCGCGATTCAGTTGTAGCGACGGGTGGAGCTCGAGCCAGCCAACGGCGCACGCGGGTGGCATCTTGGTGGCGTCGCACATCATTGGCAGCGTGTGCGCGCAGCTTAGGAGGCCAAGTCGAACGCTCGTCCAGCGCCCGTTGCTAGCATCCGCCGACGTCGCTGCATAGAGGATGTAGGCGTCGGCCCCCGTTTGACTAATACCCCGGTACCGCTTGTAGCAAGCGTCGGTGGCGAAGAGCGCGTTTAGACTACCACCCGTCGATTGAATCCCCGACGTCTTGATCAAGGCGCGAAACACGAGAAGATTTACGCGAAGGAGCCACCGGTGCTTGGCGTCGTTCGTGTCGTAGGCACCACCGAGGTGCGAGCTCATGGTCGTGACCGCAACGCGGGGTCCCGGAGCCACTTGCACGCGGCGCCAGTAGCGGCACAAGAGAGGCATACCAAATCCATAGAGAAGCGGGAACGATGCAAAGACAGCGACGAAAAAGACGGCGCCAAGCAGCCCCTCGGTACCCTCCTCTTGACCGCGTTCCGAGAGCAGGCACGAGCCCATCGTAGCGTAAATGATGATAATGAGCCAGCTTCGGGACTGGAGATACGTGACAGGCCCGCAGCAATAAAGACCGCGACAGCTAAGATACCCGGGTCCACGGGCTTGAAGGCGATCGACGGATATTTTTGAAGCACCTTGGAGACGACAGCCATCGACGCATACCCACACCAGACTGTCCGCGAGAGGTACAAGCTCGCCGTGAGGAACGCTACCCAGTCGTGCGTCTGGCAAATGCGCACGAGGGCGCGGGAAGCAAAGTCGGAACTGGCAAAAAAATCGCAAATGAACAAGCAACATAGACTCGGCTCCAAGAGCACAAGGCTCGTTGGGTCACCTACAAGCACGTAATAGCGCTGCTTGGGCGCTGTGTTGGGAAGGCCCACCCGACGCAAACTCTTTGCCAAGTGCACAAAGTGTTGGTAGTAGCGTCGCCACATGAGCCGCGCGAGAACACCAGCCATGCAACAGCGCCCGATAAACTTGCACCAGTGCCACGCTGCGGAGTACGAGGGTAAATGCAAGCCAACGTACAGATGTATCTGAGATGCGTTCTCCGCGCTGCTTACGTCGGTCCAGAAGACGGTGTAGGCAGCGACAACGCCCGCCATGCGCGAGATCTGTAGCGCGTGAAAGTCCGAGGCGTTGCGGCGATGGGCGCCGACTTCGAGGATTTCGCGACGCACGCGCGTCGAGTAAAACTGACCATACATGGTCTGAAGCAAAAACGATGCGCCATCGTTGGATTGGGTGCCGATCGTCAGCGGCACTCGCACCAAATCGAACGTGCTACCAAAGACGTAGTTTGTACCTTTGGGCATGCTGCGGCTGCGAGCGCGGAAAACAGACAAAAGCGATGCCTCGCACGCCGTGAAGTTGCTGGTGCAGCCACTCGTGCTCTCTTGCAGTGTCAATGTCCATGGAAACGGCTCCGAGATGTACGCCTTGAGCGGCCTACAGAGTCGTGAGCATGATAACTGCACAGAAAAAGACAAACATGATCACGACGTTGAGAAACAGGAGGGCGGAGACGACGACGGACCACCAGTGGAAGACGACGGCGCTAGCGGCAGCCGCCCGCGCCGACTGAACGAGCACAAGCATGCTCATGAATAGAGAGGCGGATAACGACAGCTTGGAACTATATTTATCTACCGATGACGTGGAAGTCTTTCCATGTAGGAATTGTAAAGAGGCATACCACAGGAATATACAATATGGCAAAACAATGCGTCGACAACTGCGCTTTACAGTGGTTGATACACTTTTTACTCTACTCCTCGAGACCCAGGCAACCATTAGCCAGAATGGATGAGGCGCATACCGTGGCTTCTATTTTCATTCACAATAGTCACTTTCATGGGGCCAACGCATCACGTTAATTCATCACTTTTTCTGGGCGAGTCAAATCGTACATGCTTGTGAATTACGGTATCGTGCTGTGTTGGCCCCCTTTGATAAGCCTTTCAGCATTGCCATAGTAGGTGTGTGGTTAAGACCGAGCATAACCACTTGCACATCGTCGCCCAACGAAAGACATGGTGCAATGGTCTTGCAACACCACGGAGAGTCGCTTGTGGTGAATTCTCAAAGAGTAAATGGTTGATCAGAGTACGTTTGCACAGAAAATCATTCATTTCAGCACAATATTCTACGTACACTATGGAGATTTTGAAGCACTCACGCTGGATCCATTGTCCCGGAATCCGTTGTAGTCGTGCCATGGCACCAGCAGTTGTAATACTTACAGTTGATGCTTCGCCAGTTCCTGATTTTGATCGAGTTGCTGCCATCGAGAATGCTCTGCAGCTGCTCAAACGCTGGCTTGAGCTCGTTGATGTGCCAAGTCTGCTTGAAATCGTCGGTGAAGTCTTTGACCCCACCCATGCATTTGTCGTACAGCATGACCGTGACCTTGGCGATTTCGTAGCTCATCTCGCTCGTCGGAATCGTCCCGTTTATTGCATCGTCGTAGAGCGCCTGTCGCCAAGCCTTCTCAATGGACGTCGACGTCACATCGCTCGACTCGACAACCCCACTGTGCATCGACATTGTCCCCACCTCGTCGCACTGGTTGTACAAGTCAGCAAACGACCCTTGCAAGTCGTAGCTGTAGCTGAATGGCCCAAGTTGGCTCGCATCAGTGAGCGCCAGGTACGTGCTGGGAATGCCCTGGAACCACGCTTTTGTCGCCGGGTCTTCGTCGACGACCGATGGGACGGTGTCGTCTTGAATCCACGGCACCGTGTCGCCATTGATGTTACCATCATGTCCCGGACCGCTCGCTTGCACCTGGCACGACGCAAAGTTGCGCGGGTCCGTCGGAGCGACGCCATTGAGCCGACACTTGCGGTAGATGACTTGAAACATATCGACTGTTGCGTGGTGCAAGTAGAAGAGGGGGTCGTTGTTGGACGAGTGGCCGGACATATCGCCGCCGAGTTCCGAGTGCAGCGAGTTGTGCACGCCAGTCTCAATGTTGTTCGAGATCGCAATCATCGGTGTGTTCTTGTCGCTTGGCAACAGATTCAGCTTGATCATGTCGAGCGTGAACGCGGGGCCGAATCCATGCTGCGTCCAGTCCCCACGCACTACATTGCTGAACGCTGGCGGCAGCGAGTACATGGCTCGGACCGCCGGCGAGCATGAGACGACGGAGGAGCACGTCTTGTCCTTCCATGCGGCGGCGGCGCCCGCATAGTCGATGTATGGTACCGTGATGCAAGCAAAGGCTGGGCCAAGAGACCGCAGCATTTGCTCATATCCGAGGAGGAAGCGCCGGTGCCAGAACCAGAACGCGCATGTCGACCCGTGCGGCTCGTAGAACGCCATTTCGTTTCGGTGTACGCGGACGAGAGTGTCGAGGTGGCCAATGGTCTTGGCCTTTGTGATGGCATCGATGTACAGACTTTGCTCGCTGGAGGAGAGCGATGACCACTCCTTACGGACTCGGGTGCCGCAGGACTTGGCTGGCATCGTGGCGGCGTAGGCTCCCAGGACCGTGTTGATTGGGTTGGGCACGCCTTGCTTGAGGATGCACGTGGTCGTGTAGCTGTTCCAGACGTAGTGGGTGCACTCGGCGTGTCTGGCGCACTCGCTGCAGCAGGCGCCGTAGCTGTATTGAGTCGTTTGCTTGAAGTCATTGCCCCAGAAGTCGGTGTCTTTTTGGACGGAATTGCATGTACCGAGGTTCGGCGGTGGAGCTGATTTCACAATGGCGGCGTAGGCCCCCGAGACGCTGTTGCTCGGACTCGGTGTGCCATACTTGAGGATGCACGTGTTGGTGTTGCTGTTCCAGACGTAGTGGGTGCACCCCGCCTGGCTGGAGCAGTCTGCACAGCAGTCCCCGGCGTTATATTGCGTCGTCTGGAATAAGTCGTGGCCCCAAAAGTCCGTGTTCTCTCGCACTTGGTCGCACTTGTCGTTGTCGGAAGCGGGTTGCGACAAAATGGAGGCAAACGCACCGGGTACAGAGCTGGCTGGCCTTGGCACGCCTTGCTTGAGAATGCACGTACTGGTGTATCTGTTCCAGACGTAGTGGGTGCACCTGGCGCTATTGACGCACGAACTGCAGCAGGCACCATGGCTCGATTGACTTGACGTCGACAAGTCGTTGCCCCAATAGTCGGTGTCTTTCTGAGCAGTGTTGCATTGGTTGGCAACGGCCAAGATGGCTGTGGCCGCAAGTACCCACGCTCGCATATCGTGCCGCGAATTGAGTTATGCCATCACCGGTGGCTTGAAAGTGGAGAAACCTCTTGGCACCGCTGAAGCAGCTTTGCGTCTCCGATGGGGCATGAATGCATATCCGCGCGAGTGACGAGACCACATGTTCTGAGAAGGCGGCTGCCAGCCTCGGCAGCACTAACCAGGCACGTTCTCGTTGTAACCGAGCAAAGCAAGTAAACTCATCAAGAGCGCTCGACTTGAAACTAACTACACATCCACTTGCAGTCGACGATACGATATACAAGACCTTTGACCGTGCCAAACGAGCATCTGGCCAAGATATCACGAGGCGCGACTCGCGTACGTCATTGAGCATGCTGGTCGAGTTGTTGATGCAGTTTTGGAGAGGATCTGGAGAGTGGTCACATCGATGTAGCACCACCTCGATCCCGCGCTTCAATTAAAAAGTCCCTGTCTGATCTCTGTCGGATCGCCGAACGATCTGAAACGCCCCTGAATATTCATATCGATGCACATCGTGTTCAGGCGAGAGCGGAGGTGTACGGCTACATGACGTATTTTTAGGCTGACTGACGATGGCGACAGCAAAAACCGGTAGATAGCTACAGCAAAAACCGGTAGATAGCTACAGCAAAAACCGGTAGATAGCTACAGCAGGCGCATCCAATCTTTTCGCCAGAGTCGCGCATTAGCCCACAAACAAATCGCCGACACTGAGGCACAGGAGATCTGAATCGGGTTGTCTTCGGATCGCGCACCAGAGATTGAGCACGCCGTGTTGACCAAGCACATGTGCGATAATGACGTGTCTGTCATCGTCTGGACAGGAGAGGCGAAGATGCCCACATACAGGCGCACAGCGGCGGTGATGACCGAGAGCACCATTGCAAGCCGGAGTTACATCCACTCTAGACGCGATCTGGCAGGCACAAATCCCACTCCCGCCACTGGGAACACATCGTTTGGATTGTCAACGGCTCGTGCTTACGTCGTTCGTATAATGCCACGTACTACACGGTTGAGGTCGTTGTCGTCGTTGTCGTGATGGTCGTGATCGTTGTCGAGAGGGTGCTGTACGGCGTCAAGTACCCGCAATCACCGCGCGTGCCCACGTTGCCATAGCCATCCGAGCTCAAAAAGTAGTCGTAGCAGTTGCAGCGCCCGAGCGTCCGATCTATCGCAAGCTCAGCAGTCGTGATCACAAGCACGAGCGTACCGCAGGTGCCACGACCCGAGCATTCGAGGTTCGCTTTCGTGCCCGCAACTGTCTCGGTCACAGTAATCGCCGGTGTCCCCGTCGACAGCGTCAGGTCGGTGACAGGCGCGATTAGCAGCGGCAAATTTCCTTGGGCATATGTAAATCGAACCGTCGTAACTAGCAAATACATGAAGACACTGATGAGAGCCGTCGATGCAAATACCAACGCCAGTGGCACTGCAAACCGTCGTCGCACCACCACCAAAAGTCACGGTAGCCGATACGATGGATGCCAGAGCTTGCAGGGCTGTCTGCACGGTGGCGGCCGTTGCGCTTGCAGATATCGCGCTTGTTGTATGCTGCCGAAAAGACAGCGTGAAGAAGCCGCCGTCAGCCGTGCACAATATTTGTTGTTGCTCGTCGACAGTTCCCGAGATGTACGGATCGTCGCCATATGCGCATGAGCCTATCAGGCCGTATGAGCCCCATGGAGGGATCGTATCGCTTACGCGCCGAGCAGTCGTAGGCTTGAAAGTCGTTCACGGCACCGATGTACGGCCCCATGTAGAAATTCTAGACGCTTGGAGTCACGGAGGATACAACTTTCAAGCGAGTACCTTTTGGCAGTAGCAACCTCGGATTTTGTTGTAGTCCCACGTCGGGGCGTAGTTGGGGTGTTGCCGTACGTGGCGCCGATGAGCACCCCGTTGGACGATGAAAGCGCCGCCAATTGTTGCATTGTCTTGCACGACCCTTGACCACTGCACGCGGGCGACCCGGGACACGCGACTAAATGAACGCCACTCAACCGCGAACGTACGACGATGGAAATGTACGCAGATCACAGGCGGCGCCCGTAAAGCCAGCTTGACATGTGCACGTGCCTGTTGAGGGATTGCATATGCCCTATGCATGAGTTGATGAGTCAAGATGCCCTCTTTGCAAGGTTGAAAAACCCGATTCGAGCACGGAGCGACAGCGTGGGCCGTGTTGGTCGCCGATGCACCGTCGAACCACGCCGCGCCCGTGGGACAGAGCACTACGAAACATGTGTTTTTTGGCGAGTGCTCAAGCATAGCCATAGGTACGGTTGGTGCAATATGCCCCGGTGTACGGCGGATTGCACTCGCAGCGGTATTGCGTGGTGCCGTCACACGAGCCTTGGTTGTTGCACACTTTTCCGAGGACCGCTAGAAATTGCCCATCATTAGCAGGCCAAAACTGTGCAGATTATATACTGGGGCAAGCGGTCGTCGTGCCAGCGCCACAGTCGCCCAATATGCCTGGGTTGCCGGCGCCTGTTATGAAAGCCTCGTGGCATACTTGCGCATTCTTGACGGGCGTACCGTTACTGCTCGTAAACCCGGGACACAAGTGCAGATGCCAGTCGAAGGGTTGCAGTCCCCACGCCCCGAGCACGGGAGACCCTTCGCAGTATAATCAAAAACAGCGTTGCACTTGTGTCGCACCTCGGTGGTGCCCGCAGCTGACGTTCCGCCGTACGTTCCGACAGCGCCCTTGGAGCTGAGCGTAATCGTGTTTGTGCCAGACAAGACACTGCGGATCTGGATCAGCGGCAGGTCTCCGCCGTTGTTGGTAAATGTGATCGATGCCGTCGTCCCCGTCGTCGAGCACACGGTGGTGCCTGAGGAAAGTGTGACAGCGATTCCGTGAATCGATGTCAGCGCCTAGTGCAACGACTGTGGTGAGTTCCATACCACGAAGGTTGCTGTACCAGTAGCGCGTTGGTCAGCTGTGTCGCCGTCGCCGACGGTGCGATATTGGCCGTCAAGAAGCCTTCGTAGTACAGCGCAAAGTACCCGGTGCACCCGTTGCAGAGGCAGTTGAGCAGCTGCACCTCGGGCGACTGGCCCTACCCATGCACGCCTTTGAGGGACAAAGTGGACGCATGGGCGTTGTCTGCTACTGTAGTGAGCGGATCGTCACCCACGGGACACGTCCTAAATCATTAGCAATGCAGTCTGTCCGGAATCGAGCAAACGGTACCGCTGCGAGCAATCGTAGCCAGTGTAGCCGTAACTGCATTGGCACCCAAAGATCTTGTCGGCGTCCCATAGACTGTAGGACGTCGACGTGAAGAAGTTGATGCCGTCATTGGCGGCCGCGGCGTCGCGCATCGAGATGCAGTGGCCACTCTGGCACGCTGGGCACGCCACTACGCCGAGGATGCTTAGCCTTATGTCTCCCATTAACAGGCCGCGTACTGAATTCGCAAGCGGCGCCCGTAAAGCCCGCGCTGCAATCGCAGACACCGGTTGTCGACGAGCAGAGACCCATGTTGGAGCACGTTGCCGGTGCATGGGCCGTGTCGACTGCCGACGCAAAGTCCCACCACGCATTGCCGGTCGGGCACGCGACGTATTCACAGCGTGGTCCCGTGAACCCGGCAAAGCACGAGCTACGTCATGTTAGGAGAAACAAGTAATCGCACATGTACCAGCGGCGAGTTGCAGTGTTGCAGACGCCGTTGCCATTGCACGTATTGCAGAGGTTGGCCGCGACGCCGGCGACGGCGGCAGCGAGAACGACCTTCCACATGGATCGGACCGTTCAAAATTGCAACGCCATCGGTTTCAAGCCACGTTAAACATAAGGTTAAACTCGTAGTCAGTGAGGTTCGTTTAAACACCAACTTTAAGCACGATTCGTATTGTAGGCCTAATTGCACACAGGACTGTAATTGCACACGGTAGCTAGCCTCGACCACCGGCAGCGCAACTCTTAATTAAAGCTATACTTGATTGGTGCTCGCATCTACTGGGATCTACTGCGTGTGACCGCGGAGATGCAAAAGCCAAAGTGATGAAGTTCACGGAAAGCTATCACATCATTTGCTACTCTACGGATCTATAAGCTACGACCCACTTGGCTGGTCAGCGTAGCTTCGAGTCGCGTGAGTGAAGCCCATTCGGCAATTCTGGAGCGGCCGACAGAAAGTCGGCGCATCATGCGCATGCTTCAGTCGCCGTCCTCAAGGACCGATGGCGCACCAAGCACCACCGGTGGTACCAGTAACGTTTTGAGCAGCGTCGCATCCATCGAGCACCAGCACTCGTACGTAGGTGTATACAGGTGGCGCAAAAGAGGCTTGTGGAGTTGTAATACTTGCTTCGGTGTGTACGTCGGTGGGTACTAGCTGCTCGCGGCCATTGGCGCCGTAGCAGTAGGAAGGCGATTGTTTCCACGTTGGGTGACAAAGCGCTGTGACTTCTAAAGTCCATCGGCCGAGACACACGCTGACATCGGCAAACTCGGGCGCTGGTGAGAAAAGTGCAGGCGATGGCTTCGATCTTTGTCCTCGCTTGTCGTGGCGACGTATCCGGACAAGCTCCGGATACCAAAAGCAAGTGCAATTCCAAAAAGATCGACACGAAGACGAGCCAGTCGGCTGCGCAGCAGAAGAAGCTACGCGAGCGGCGCGTCGTGCTCGGGGCGCGCATGACATTTCACGACATCGAGCTATGTGACTTCCACCACGAGCACCTCATGCATGATGCCTGCCGCTTGCACACGGCGACCAGCCCCGAGACCGCAAGGATAACATGCCCGGCGCGAACCTCTCGCAGCGGCAAGTCGCACCGTGACGCCGTTCTCGCTGCGCTATACATGGTGCGCTTGGACAAGTTGTGCACCAGAGCGAGACGAAGGAAACGGCATTGCGACGCGCTGGGCGACTGCCGCAAAGACGGCTGCGCATGCTCATTTTGACCAAATGTACGGTGATTGTGATCGTGTGGAAGAACCGCCTTGGCGACATCCTCGACTTTGTAGGTGCGTCATCGACGGCCACGTGCCGCGTCATCCTCCCGATTATCTCGAAGATATTGGCGAGCGCACATATCGCGTTGCGCTCGCGTGAAGGATCGCCGCTCTGCGCGAGGCTTATGAGCGGCGGGAGACACCGGCCGCGGGCTAATGTAACCTTGTTATCTTCGCAGATCGAGAGGTTGCAGAGCGTCGCAGCCACCGATCGTGCCGCTGTTGACGATGCGCACTTGGTTCTTGATGCTTTCGCCGAGATTGGCCAGCGCGCAGCACGCTTGGCGGTGCGTCGCGCCGTCCGTGCTGCTCAACGATGCAATGTAGTCAAGGGCCATACGCAGCGCAAGATACTTGAGGAAGGCGTGCTCACACCGCTCTATGCGCTGAAAATGTCACCGGATATCGAAATCCAGCAGCAAGTCGCGCGCTGCCTGGCGTTGTTTGCGCTGCAGCACATTCTGGGCTTTGTCAAGTCGACCGACGCCCTTTCTCAGCGCTTTGGGACGCTTGCGATCGGTAACCTCAACGACAAGGACCTCTTCGACCAGGGCGCGATTGCCGCCTTGTTGCATCTCGAGACGTCGAGCGACGCGGAAACGAGGTGGTGCCTTGCCTTTGCCATCAACAACGTCGCGGGCAACGAAATCAACTGGGCGCAACTCGGCAAGATGGGCATTCTGCGCACGATCATTGGGATCATGGAGCGACGTCGACGAAGAGACGCACGCGATCGTGCGCGACGGTGGCCTCCAGCCCCTCAGCGCCGTCAAGCGACCCCTTTGTGCGCCGCGAGGTGGCCGTCGCCCCTACAACTTGTCGCTGGCCGAGTCCAACAAGGTGTCGATTGCGAATTCGGTGCTCTTGCCGCTGCTCATCCAGCTCGTCGGCTCGCCCGACACGGACATGAACGCCACGGTGGGTCACGACTGCTGTCTTTCGACGGTCGAATCATGACGTCATTTGTGTAGACGGCACGGCGGGCGGTTTCTCATCGGTCTCATGCGCCACAAGAGCATCGACATCCATCGCGAGGCCTCGCGCGCGATGGCCAACCTCTTCACCTCCTTTGGGCACCACGGCGACATGATCGCCGAGGGGCTTCCGGGGTTGATCCACTTGGCGCTCAGCGTCGACACCGAGTGTCAGTACAACGCGGCATTGGCGACATGGGGTCCAAGTTCTTGACGTCGGGCGGTGGCTTATACGACAAGCAGTACCGTTTCGCCATCGCAGCGCGCCTCAACCAGGTGGACACGCGGTCTGTACTCAAGCGTCGCCAACTGCGTGCCTCGGCAGTGTGTCGCCATTGTATTGACAGTGGCCGCCCGGAAACACTCGCGCACGTGCTCCAACACTGCCCCCACAACCATGGTCTCATCACGCGCCGCCACGATGCGTCGCTCGACAAGATTGCCGCCGCGATACGCAAGGCCCTACCTGCCGCGACGGTCAAGGTTAACGAGCTGGTGGACGGCTACAGCCCGCGCGCGCTACGACCCGACCTACAAGTATACTTCGATGTCGGCGCGCGTCGCGTTGCTGTACTCTTGGACCTCGCGATCACGCTCGAGCACGCGGTCGACGGGACGGCCACCGATTGCCCGTTCGAACGCATTGTGCGCAAGAAGGAAGACAAGTATTTCGAGCTCGGGCCGCATCTGCGCCAGACGTACGACGAAGTTTACTGCACAGCCTTGGTGTACGGTGCCCTTGGATCCATCTAAACGAAGAACGAGACGGCCCTTTCGCATCTGCTTGGACTGCACAAGCCGGTCATTCAAGGCCTCGAGCGCCGGCTGTCCATCGATCACATCCAAGCCAGCGCCGCCATTTGAGGCAACCACTGTGTGACCCGACCGACGATGCCCGCGACCGGCCCGCGCCGCCCCGACCACTGCGAACCAAGCCGAGCCCGCGCGACCCGACGCCTAGCAGCCCGTGCCGCCGCCGCAGACTTCAGCAACGTCTGCAACAGCTGCGCCACCCCGCGGCCACGATGGTCGCGCCCAGCACGGTGCAGCTGCCGCTACCACGGAGACGCAACCGGTGCAGCCTTCGCGATCGACCCGACGACGCGAGTGCAGACGACGAGGCAAGGAGACAGCCAACGCCTCGACGACGGCGACAGCGGCCCCGTAGTAGACTCGACAACAGGCCTTATGGCTGAATGGACCACGCCCACGTAGGGAACTGTCCACTGAATCTGGACTTGGTTAAATCACGATAGCCTAGCTTGACCGTGACACTGAAGACACTTTCTGTTTTAATCAGTGTGAAAACTGATTTCCACACTTCGGTGTGGTTTTTTTTCACATTCATTTTTTACACTGACTATTGGACTGGTTTCCGAGGGCCCAGCACTTCTCCCTTGTGAAGCCTAACTTCTACACCGCCTACATTTTACACTCTAATTTCCCTCTATTTCACAAGCCACACTTTTCCAGCGCGAAGCGCTGCCGACGAGCGAAACGAGTCGCAACAACTTTGCCCGAAGGGCCCGAGGCGAAGCCGAGGTCTAGTTCATAGATGCAAACAACAACCAAATACAAAAGCCTTTTCGTATATTTCAAGATTGAACGGGTCCTTGCGCGTCCGGGATGTAAGCCACACGACATCTTCCTACAGACACCCGTACGTGGGACGTCGCAAGTACTCTTCCAAGACGAGCGCTTGCAGCGGCGTCAGCTTTGTTTTGTCAAGGCAGACACACTCGCTCTTGAAATCAAAGCAGCGTCGCCGCATTTGCACGTCAGCGTCGGCTGTGGCAAAGGCTGGCGTCCCGGCCGTCAGCAGCGCCAGATAGAGGACGTGACCGTTGTAGCAGCTAGCCCGCTCTGCGCCCGAGCGCAAATACTCGACGGCGAGGTCCACACACGTGGCGAGGCGCACACGCCCGAGCGAGTCTCTTTGTGGCCACAAGACAGCCGGAAGGTTGTTAACAAGGCACTTGTCGGCTCGGACCGTATCTAAAAGCGACCCTAGTGGCGGTGTGAGGTACGCGGCCACCTTGTGCACAACAACGTCCGGCAAGTGCTCATGCAAGTACGTCGACGTCGCCACGTCGATCGGGTGCTCGAGCAGGTACGTTTCAATGCCAAACAAATTGACCAGCTCTTCCTTCTTCGTGGAGCAGTCGCTCGACGTGAGGTCGCGTAGCATGCGAGGCCACCATAGCGGGATGCAGTCGAATGCGACTGAATGCGCGAGCGTGTCGCCGGTCGCCGCGAGGTGCACCAAATGAGCCGCAAAAGCACTTGCTGCCTTCACCATGTGCAGCTTGTGCTGGAAACGGGCCGCACCAAAGCGACGGAGCACCGTGAGGAGCCAATTCGCCATGCTTTCGTCGTCAGCCCAATGATCGTGAATGTCCATAAACGCCTCGATAAGCTCCACGTCGCCATGGTCGACCGACGCCATCGCATACGTGTCTTGTTCCGGGTCGCCACCATAGTCGATCCACGAATGCGGGTAGAAGAAGCGAAAGGCTGCTTCAAAGAGGCCTTGGAGCGATCCGTAGCCGAGGTGCTCGGTTACGTCACCGTCCACATTGGCACGCAAGAGCGCAATCGTGCGGCCGTAGCCAAGGATGCGCAACCGCCTCGCCTTGGGCCACACGAGAAGGAAACAGCCGTCGTACTCGTCTGCGTCCTTGGCAATGCAATACGCCGGCGGACGGACGTCGGCGTTTTGCATAGCGGATGGCACGTCTCGGGCCGCGGCCAAGCGTCTTCGTTCTTGTCGTTGCATATGCCGCCCCGCGCAAGGGCAATGTCAAAGACGTCGGCCACAAGCAGTAAGTCGACGACTGCCTTGTCACGACTAACGAGCGAATCAAACGTCGGCGTCAAGCTACGCGTCTCGAGCCCGATCGTGACAGCAATGGCGTCATTGCGAGCGTAGTTGCGCGCGGCGACCTGGAGCTCTTGGATCGACGGTAGCGGCGGTGCCGTGAACCGTGCCTTGGGACCGAAGCTGTCGTCCGAGTCGTATTCGTCCAAGTCGTACGTGGCGTAGTACACGGCAAAAGACCGGTGTCCCGACGTGATGGGATCACCGTCACGTCACACGTGTTGTAGAACGAGAGAAAGCGCCCGTCGAGCGCCTCGTACGTCGTCGTCCGGTGGCCGAGTGAGATCGTGACGGCGCCGCCGACGCAGTTGGATGGAAAAAAGTACACGACCGTCGCAAAGGTGTGGGGTGGCGCTTGCATCGTTGCTGGCGTCAACGTCGACGCGTCACCGGTCGTATCGATGGCAAAATGCGCCAGTGTCTTGCCAAACTCGAGTGGCTCGTCGTACTCGCCTTGCTCCGGGTCCAGTTGGCCG
Organism: Saprolegnia parasitica CBS 223.65; assembly: GCF_000151545.1. Lineage (NCBI taxonomy): Eukaryota > Oomycota > Saprolegniomycetes > Saprolegniales > Saprolegniaceae > Saprolegnia > Saprolegnia parasitica. Next base: position 43,054 of record NW_012156467.1, on the reverse strand, counting down.
AGAAGGTAGGACTGAGCCATGACCTCATGCCTCGTAATGTCGTAGAAGCCGTGGAAGACGACGTCCTTGGCCGGGACGCGGCCTGCGTATGTGGTCGCCAGCGCCGCGAGCGTCTCGGTCGGTAGCGGCCACGACGGCACGGCGATGCTACCGAGCGTCGACGTCGGGTTGCGCTTCACCCCAGGCTTGTACAGCCAGCACTGCGGCACCGCCACGTCACGCGCAAACGTGCGCAAATGATACGCGTTCGCGCCTTCGTCGTCGTCACTCATGGGAAAAGCAAATGAGAGGGAAACGAGGTTGCGAGGAGGTGGACCATCACTCTGACACCGATTCTTCGTGTCGCATACAGCTGTTGCAAGCAAAAAAAGTGCACAGGAAATTGCAGCCATGGGCCATGTTCCGCCCGCTATAAAACTGCGTGTGTTGGTCTTGTTGGAAGGTATAAGTATACCTTTCTGAGTCGATCGAGCTGGCCGAAGGGGCCACACAGTGCCGTGTATCCCTTGGTGTACATGTACTGGTACTCTCAAGTTCTGTACTACGGTACCGGTACTGATACACAACACATGCCATACTATACGTAGTGTAATGCCATACGTAATAGCGTTCCATAGTGTGCCACAGAGCCGGTCTGTGTGCTTGCGTTGTTTAACGGGGCGTGTCCGCTCGTCAGGAGACCCAGAGTACGCTGGCGCTCGATGATGTCACCTTGGGTAACCTTTGACTAATAGTTGCAAGTGACGATCGCTCCTACAACCAGGCATTCTAGCCGTTCACACATTTCCATTCCAAACACATCGTATCCATTGCGATACAGCACCTGTCGTTTGGTTGTCGGCTGTCGTTTAGTTGTCGGGTAGTGTACAGTACCCGTACCCTGACCTGTACGGTACATGTCAAGGTCTTTCATGTACCGGTACTATATACCGGTACATGAAAGACGATCACTTTTAGGCCGTGTTCGGTTTTCATTTTTTTGGTGGATCCAGGTGGATCGAGGCAAAAGTGGATCGGCCAGGATTCACTTTTTCGTGTTCGGTGAAAAAAATTGAAGTGGATCGAGGTCGCCCGGATGTACTTTTTCAGAATCCATGTCCCGAGGCGTATTCCGGACAGAGCAAAGTGGATCGGGCAATTTTATTAAAGATAAGAATAAAAATACAGCCGAGGAAAATTACGCGCGCGTTTGAACGGATGGCCAACGACGACGACGTAGTTCTCCTCGCGTGCGCCATGGCCGTAGCGGCGGCCGCAGCAGCCATCAAGAAGGACCTTTCACGATGACGACCAGCCCGAAGTGAGGCCGCAGCTCCGGTTCGTGCGCCCAGAGACGTCGTACTTGGACTACCTGGACATACAAAGCGACTCAGATTCTTACCACCCGCCACGACATACAGTACTGTGGGCTCTTGGCGACGTTGCGGAAGGCCTTGACCAAGGCAACCTCGAGCGCGGGCGTCCAGTTCGTTGGCACTACCATATCCCCGCCGACAATATAAGTATTTTTTTTTCGCTCGATTAAAATTTGACGGCCGATCCAAGTCGTCGAGTCCTATATCCAATCGTGTTCCGTCAGCAATCCGATGGTGGCTTCGTCGATGCCAACCAGATCTGCACCCAGAATGTACATCTGCCGGATACACATCCAGGCGGATGTGTATCCGGTTGGCGTCGACGAAGCCACCATCGGATTGCTGACCGAACACGATTGGATCGAGGACTCGTTGGCTGGTATCGGCCGTCAAATTTTTAATCGAGCGAATAAAAAAATACTTATATTGTCGGCGGGAACATGGTAGTGCCCGCGAACTCAACGCGTGCGCTCGAGGTTGCCTTGGTGCCGCCATCTTGACTAAAGCATCGAGGCTTGCACCGTTCATGCGGAAAGTGTCGTAGATGACACGATCACCGCGATCATGGAGTAGGTCGCGTTGCATGTCCAGGTAGTCCAGGTACGACGTCTCTGGGCGCACGAACCGGAGCTGCGGCCTCACCTCGGGCTCGTCGTCATCGAGAAGGTCGCTCTTAATGGCTGCTGCGGCCGCCGCTACGGCCATGGCGCAGGCGAGGAGAACGATGTCGTCGTCGTTGGCCATTCGTTCAAATGCGCGCGTAATTTTCCTCGGCTGTATTTTTATTCTTATCTTTAAAAAAATTGCCCGATGCACTTTGCTCTGGCCGGAATACGCCTCGGGACATGGATTCTGAAAAAGTACATCCGGGCGACCTCGATACACTTTCATTTTTTCACCGAACACGAAAAAGTGAATCCTGGCCGATGCACTTTTGCCTCGATGCACCT
>NW_012156467.1:11163-40649 GCF_000151545.1 Saprolegnia parasitica CBS 223.65 | reverse complement strand
CCCGCGTCGCTACTGGACTGTATGCGAGGTAACATGCGCGATGTGAGCTGCATTCCGTTCGTGCTACGGTCGCGGCGGGCCTCGCTGGACAGCGTGCGCCTTGCACCATACATTGCGCTCGCCATCGAGTTCCTTTGCTCGCCAGCCGCGCGCCCGCGCTACGGAAATGGCCTCATGAAAGACCTGGTGTTCTTGGCGCTGCTGACAGCGGGGACGCCCGCCTTTGCGACCGTCGACGCCAAAGTTCGAATGTGCTACCGAGACGACGTCTCGTTCCAGACGTTTTGTGCCATGCTCGTCGAAGAAACGACAAGCACTATGGAAGTTCTCGTTTTGGAAGAGTACATGCGCTTAGCGGACGACGAGTCGGAAGGCGAAATGTCGTCTTAAAAGCGCATTCCGACATCGGAAATGGCAAAAATAGTACTACATGACAATATTGTCTGTTGAGGCGACTTGTCTACGAGTAATGCGCAAGTGCTATAGTGTGCGATACGAGTACGCAGGATGAGAAGGGCGTTTTGCTTGCATTGTCGACCCGATGCGGAGTGGCATCATGGGACCTTGTTGGGCCCTCGTGGCCGTCTCCAATTGAGAAGCAGCTGCAAATACTCGACGGCGAGGTCCACACACGTGGCGACGCGCTCACTGCACAGCGAGTCTTGCCGCGACCACACGACGGCTGGAAGCGAGGAGCTCCTGGTCGACGCCGACGTGATCGGCACCACGGCCACGTCACACGTGCTGTAGAACGAGAGAAAGCACCCGTCAAGTGCCTCGAACGCCGTCGTCTGGTGGCCGTGCGAGATCGTGAATGCGCCGCCGACGCAGTTGGAAGTAGACGACCGTCGCAAAGGTATCGGGTGGCGGCGTTGTTGGCTTCAACGCCGACGCGTCACCGGCCAAGTCGATCGCACCAGCGTCATGTCGAACATGACGCCGGACTCATTGCACGCCTGCTCAATGCCGAGTTGGCCGAGGAGGCAGGAATCCTCCACGTAGTCGGCGGTGGCGTAGCCATCGCGGAGGATGACGTCCTTGGCGGGTACGCGGCCAGCGTACTTGGTCGTGAGCGCCGCCACGGTGTCGCGAGAGTGACCACTAAGCCATCTCGATGCCGTCAACGGTCGCTGTCGGTTTGCGCTCGTTATCAGGTGTGTCAAGACAGCACTGCGGCCTCGCGCGCCAATGTGCGCAAACGACGCGTGTTCTTCATCTTGTCGTTGCGCATGCAAAACAAATATGATGGACCAGCCGACGCCACGTGGGACTCATGCGTGGAACTTGAGCTCAATACTTCCAGCCCTTGCTGCGTAGCAATATCGTGTCGTTGGCAAATACCATTTGAACTCGATGAGCATCGACACAACCTCGTCAAAGGCAATCTATTGTGTTTTCACCTCCACAGCGTTCTACTTCGCCTTCCCGTGCGCCCGCTGTATCTTCTACAACCACTAATATATATATCGTAATAACTAGGTTCCTGCGGAGTGGGCTGGTAGGAAACCTCTTTTTGAGGGAAAGTTGAGCAATGGAGCCGGTGGAAGTGCGAAACATCTGAAGCGTGTGTCTTCCGCGTCGCTCATTGTGTTATGTGAAGGTTGTGAGTTGCGAGCATGCAGTTTGTGACCGCATCTTGCGTGCTGTCGGCGAAGCGCAACACCACAGAGCTCGAGCGACATGGCGCCAAGATGATGCAAGAGTAGGACACATCGGTTGTTTCAGGGAATTTCGACCAATGGGAAAGAGGTTCAGCGACACGCCGTGAAGAAAGTACATTTGAATTTCTACCAATCACTGCAGCCGTGGACATGGAGACAGACACGGAGATGGACAGACGGACAGACAATTAATCCCCCCTGGGCTGGTGTAAACAGAGGTTCCTACCAGTATTATGCACACCATGATCAAGAGACATGTCGTACAAGAGACATGATGTACAACATACATGTTAGGCACTCTCTGCAGCGGTCGCTCCCTAGCTCTGTGGTTCGTCGCGAGCAAGCGCATCGTCAAGGCGTCCTTGCAACAACTCGTTAATGTCCGTTGCCGTAGGGCGGTGCGCCGGGTTGGCGGCTACGCAGCGATCCACGAGGTCTCGGTACCACTGCTCGCAGTCGTCGCGCAGCGCTGGGCGCAAGCCGCCGTAAACGACGGCCATCGTCATGGCAACTTCGTCTTCGAGGTCGTCGTCTTCAAACGGGAGCTGGAACGTATCGATCTCGGTCATGAGGATGCCAAACGCGTAGATATCGGACGCGAATGACGGTCGCGAGTCGCCTGCGAGCACCTCGGGGCCGTCCACCCGAGAAGCGCGTCGTCGGTCACCGACGTGCCGGGGACACCGACTTGAAAAAACTCTGTCGGGCTCAAAAAGACGTTGTAGCTCGAGAGGTGCCCGTGGACGAGGCTGTGCGCGTGAAGGTCCACGAGTGCGTTGACCACAATGTAGAGCAATTGAAGCGTCATAGGACATGTGGCTCGCAAGCCCGCGCGTACTTGAGGCTCCTGCAGCAGCTCGCGGAGGCTTTTGGCAAGCGAGAACTTGACAAAGATGCTCGTGGGCACGGCGGTGGCCACGACCGTCACGACAAATGGCGAATGGCAGCTATCCCATACCGTGCAGACTATAGCAAGCAGACAGAAGTGTACCTCGCAATGGCCTCGACGTCGTCGCCTTCCCCAACGTGGTAGAGCTTGACAACGTGTTCATGGAGCGCAAACGGTGCATCATGAGACGAAACTTCTTCGGCCGGGATCTACGTGCGAGCCATGACGTGACAAGTACAGGCCACGGTGCTACCTTGAAGGCTGGGCGGGATGTTCGCGCATACAATGAGCGGGCCAATGCACCCTGACCGCGCAAGCTGGCACTGGCATGCGGTGTGAGCCCGGCCTAAATTATGCCTCGTCAGAAGACGGGTGAACACAAATGCGAACAACGAACCATGGTATGCTGTGCCAACGACGGGCGAGAAAAAAGCGCTTCATCGCCGACATCGGGCTCGCGTTGCTCACGGTTCTGTTGCAGAGGGTGATTGATGTGGGCGAGCCAGTTCAATAGACTTCGCGGGAGCGCAGGTACATCGTTGGGAGTCTACATGGCGCCAAAAGTGTGTGCCGAGTCAGTGTTCGCGACAAACATACGCGACGGGGGGCCGTTGAGATGAGGGCCAACTTGAGACGCACGCGAAGCATCTTGAGCTCGTTCGTGCTCGGCTGCAGATGCGAGCACTGAGGGCAAACCGTCTCCCCAATCGTCATTGTCTTTTGGAGGCACGAGATGCACTCGCGCATCCAGTCCACGGGGTACCCCCGGTGGTGGAGCCGGAATAGACGTCGAACAACAGCCACGGTGCGGTCTGTCGACGATGGAGCGTGCCCACACGCAGCACACCATGCGATGTCGATGGCGTGCCAACTGCCACAGCCGACGCACATCACCTCGGGGGCCGCGGCGTTTTCCGTCTGAGTAGTAGGTCGATGGTCGAGATACACTATTGAGAGCCGTAAGCTCGTACCCGCGAGACCGCCACCGAGAGCATCGGCACAACCGGGTGGAACACGGGATCTTTTCGAGCCTCGGCGAGTGGAGTCGTTCCGTCCTACTTTCTTTCATGAGCTCAAGAATCGAGCCAAGTGACATGCCTTGGCGGCAATGCGAGCGTCGGCCCCCGTCGCGACGAGCTGCTTGATGCACCACTTATTGGCCATATGGAAGGCACACAAAAGTGGTGTCTTGCCTTCCTACGTCGTCCGATTCGCACTTGTTTATTAAGACCAAGACTTGGATGTACATTGTCGCGCATGTCGACGTCCGCCCCCGCATTGATGAGGATGCACAAAAGGTACTCCAAACGCTTGGTAGCAGCTTCGTGGAGCGGAGTCCGGCCACCCTACTCGACTCTTGACGGTCACCATCGGAAGAGTAAGCATACGCTCATGTCGTTGACGTCAGCACCGCGAGATAGGAGGAATTGAACAGTTCGTGTAGCACGAGCTGACGTGGCCGCCAAAAGCAGGGACGCACCACCCTATATAGACGATTTAGAATAGTCCATGACGCAAAGGACAACCGGCAACGTCGAGTCCACCGACAGACCACGGCGCAGCAGCTGCATCACCGTGTCGACGGAATCGTGGGCCACTGCACGCAGGTACGTCTCTGCCATCTAATATCATTATTGCCAAAAATGAAGTGATCGGGTCGTGTCTCAAGTCAGAGCGTACACTCATTTTTGTTGTGGCAGCGACCGCGATTGCCTCGTGGAGGATCTCGACGACTCGTTGAATGGTCGGGCGATCGTTCGGGTCCCCCTGCAAACACTTTTGAGCGAGCGAGCGCAGCCACGGCTCGCCGTCTTTTGTCAGCGTCGGACGAAGAGTGCCGTTGATGACACCGCGCACAAACGCAATCGGGTCTTGGACATCTTGGTCAAAGTACGGCGGTTGACACGTGTCGAGCTCCGTAAGAAGGACTCCGAAGGCGTAGATGTCGGCGGGAGAGCTGTACTTGGTGCCGTTGGCGCGAAGGATCTCGGGGGCCATCCAATATCGTGTGCCGGGCGCTTCCGTCATGTCGGTGGCTTCGAGCCGCGCGAGGCCAAGATCGCTGAGCTTGATCTCGCCACTTGTGCTCAAGAGCACATTATGACTCTTGATGTCACGATGAATGATGTCTTTCGCGTGCAGGTCGTTCAAGGCGTTGGCGACGACCCATGCCACTTGGAGGCTCGTCACATTCACCGACAGGCGTTGCTTCAGGCGCTTCTGGTCGAGGTACGCCCGAAGGCTGCCACCGTCCATGCATTCAAAGAGAAGTGCTGGCGCCTCCGAGTATCGGTCGGCAACAGCGACAACCCGGACGAGGTACGGCGACGGACACCTACATGACAAGTTCTTCAGGATTCCAGCCAACAAAGCTCCAAGGTACTTGACGAGTGCGTCCGCTTCGGCCATGAGCGTCTTGACGTGACTTGCGTTTCGAACTTTCTTGACCGCGACCGTTTGACCCACGTACGAGCCAAGGAAAACGACACCAAAGCCACCGACACCCAGTTCCGTCGTGGTCACTTCATACTCGGTTGCCGAAATCTACAACCGTTATTGTCAGCGCTCGCAAACAGTCGCGGAGGTGACCTCGGCCACAGCTCGTTGGACGCGATCAAAGAGCTTTTTGGCCATCGAGGTATAGCCACGCTGGATGGCAATTGCCAGTGGCGTCTTGCACTCCTATGTTTGTTGCGGAAATATGAGTCCATTGATCTCTGCGATCCATCGAGTCGTGGTACTTGGTTGAGCGTCTCCAGTAGGACACGACGCTTGGCGAGAAGCAGGTCGAGCATGGCTTCGTTGTTTGCAAGGACGGCCAAGTGAACCAGCGAGCACCCAACCTGGCACAATGTTGAGTCGTGTCCACACTTCTTGTTCGTGTACCTCGTCGTAGACGTTGCAGCTCATCGGCTGCTGCAGCAGAGCGGCAAAGCTTGACGCGTCATTGTGACTCATGGCTCGCAACAAGGCCAGTCTCTACGTGGGATAACATTGGATTGAGTTAGATCCTTGCTCCAAGCAGCGTCGTACGTGGGTGTACGCAGGCTGAAAAGCTGGGTGAGTGTGCGGTTTTCCTTCAGAATGGCAAAGTCAATGGCTCGCAGACCCATCTAGGTACTTTGATGAATGCTCATGAGCTAAATGGGCTTGTTGGTCACCTTCTTGTCCCTCAAATCCACGTCGACCCCAGCACGCAGCAAAGTCTCGACAATGTCGACCTTGCCCTTCGTCGTCGCCAATTGAATCAACGTTGTCCCGTACTGTTTAGTAGAAATCACTTCACCAAGGTCGAAGACGCGTCGTCATACCGTGTCGCGTTCGTCAAGATCAATGTCAGGCGAAGCCAAGAGCGCAGCGACAGCGACCGCGTGGCCGGCGACAATCGAAACGTACAGCGGCGACACCCCACACTAAGCACAAAAGATGAAATGACGTTGCAAGATCCAGGAGGCACTTGCGTATTTGGCGTTGACGTCGACACCGCGAGCAAGCAAGACTGGAATGACGTCGGCGACACCGTATTGGCAGGCACAGTGCAGCGGACTCTGCCCATTCTACAGGGCTACTTTGAACACATTGCCTGCAAACACAGCGATACCGTGAGAGCATTGATATCGACTCCAGCTTGGACCAGAAGCGTCGCAACATGACCGTGCTGGTGTGCAATGGCGGCATGCAGCACCGTGGCACCACTCTACCATTTGCACTGTAAGGCGTGCTTGGCATCATTCAAACGACGAACCTCGTTGCGTTCTGTCGTACACGCACCAACGTCCAAAAGCAATGCGGCAACGGCCTCGTGTCCAAAGATGGCCGCGTAGTGCAGCGGTCGATCCAGCTCCTACAAAATATGCAATTTCAACTCTGACGTTGACACGGAAACGGACGTTGTCGGCGGCTTCCCAGTCGGCGCCGTACTCCAGTAGAGTGAGAACGTTCTCCGTGCACCCTTTTGCCACAGCAAAGTGCAGTGGCGTGCGTCCTCTCTATACAGCAACTTCGAGATGAGTGGACGGCCCATGCTTGAGCAACCCACGTCGTCTTTGGGATCGAGGGTGATATTCGCAACGCCGAGAAGCTTCTGCAGCATCGCGCCGTCGCTCTGTTGTGCCGCTGCGTGCAGCGCCGTCACACCGAGCTACGAAAGTGCTTGAGGCCGTCGGAGGAGACGACGCACGTACACTTGAGGCGAGATTGACGTCCGCGTTGTGCGCCAGCAGTACATCCACAAGGTTGCTGTGTCCAAGGCCCACCGCAATCACCAGTGGTGTCTCTCGCGTCTGCAACACACGTGAGATATCTCTCCCCACTATCCTGTGTTGCTACGTACCGTGTCCGCTGTATCAGGATGCATGCCTTGGGCCAGAAACGTGCTGACGGTCTCAACGTCGCCCACTTCAGCAGCACGCTTAAACATCTCGCCCGCCTACGCAACGAGGTTGCAGCACTTCTGCACAGTCCCATTGAGCGTGTACGCTAATTGGGGCTTGTCCGATTCGCTACAAGAGAATCATAATATGCTAGAGCAGACGATAATATGGACCGACAAATGGAAAGATCGGGCGTTCGCGGGAGTCCGTCGTCTCGGATTCGTCGCGCGAGCGAATAGAGACAGCTTCAATTGCTTGGAGACCCGCCTAGTAGTGGCCTCTACTCATCGATGCTGGATACAGTGCAGGGACTCTGTACCGCTCGGTCCACCTCGAAAACGGGCATCGAGGCCACGAGGTGTGGTTGCCTACAGAGTCCATGTGACGTGATCACAAGGGATCAAGAATACACGACATACGATTGCAACTTCGGCAGCAAGATTTCGACGAGCTTGGCCGCCGTCGGACGGCGCGTCGGATCCAAGTCCGTGCAGTCCGCTGCAAGTGTCGTGACCCACTGGGTGCTTGGATCGCGAGGGTTAGGGCACAGCGTCTGGAGGAGTATCCCAAACGAGTAAATGTCGGCGGGCGTGCCGTAGCGGCTTCCGGACGTGAGCACTTCGGGCGCCATCCAATTCTTCGTTCCTTTTGCGGTCGACATGTAGTCGGCTTCCTCCTTGGCGACACCGAGGTCACCGACCTTGATGTAGTACTTGGACGAGAGGAGGATGTTGTCGGTCTTGATGTCACGATGGACAACGTTCTTGGCGTGAAGATCGTTCAAAGCGTTGGCAACGACCCAGAGAATCTCAATGGGCGCGTATACCACGGGGACGGGTTTGTCTGCAGCGATCTTCTCGAGGTACGAAGCGAGGCTGCCGCCGTCCATGTACTCGAAGATGAGCTGTGGCGCGTCCGATTTCGCGTCTGCCGTCGCAAGCAGCCGCACAATGTACGGCGACGGGTTGCTATGCACGTGACGTGAGACGTGAGTTCAAATCCCAGTCGTCGTACTTTTTGAGGACGTCGATCTCGTAGCGGAGGCTCGCAGCGTTGCAGCTGCTGTTCAAAAGCATCTTCACCGCTACGTCTTGCCCAAAGAGAGAGTCCTTGAAGACGATGCCGTAGCTACCACGGCCGAGCTCGCGTAGCTTCGATGACGAGCGTGCAGACACCTATGGACCATTAGTGGTTGCGATTGAGTTGCATAATGTTTGGAAACGTACTTGTCCCGTTGTCGTGGCGTGTGCTGCATGCAGTTGACGAACGAGTGACTGACTACCCAGCTTGGTGGCAGTGGCTGTGGGTGACTCATCAAACTACAACCGTCACCGTACTGGTCAGGACACTACTGTAGCATGCCAGACTGAGCAAACCTTGTTGACATGAAAAAGTTCGACGGTCGCATCTCGAAGAATCTCCGCTACAAGCTTGTCGTGGCTGCCGAGCACAGCAAGGTGCAGAAGAGTATTGCCGTGCTATCTCGGATCAGCGTCGGTGAGATAAACGTAAAGCTGTACCTCGTCCGTCTCGTTGATGCTGAGGCCCTCCGAGCGCAGTGCTTGGACGGTTTGGATGTCGCCATGGCGGGTCGCATGCAGCAGCTTCATTTTCTACCCCACGAGCGTCAACGAAAGAACGTTTGCGAACTATCATGAACGTGTACCTTGGTGCGCACGTCGCTAAGGACCGATAGGACATTGACATGTCCATCGTCTTGAGCGACTTGGACAGGCGTTCTTCCGTCCTTCCACATTCGCAACATGAACGAGCGTACAAGGGGGCGTTGACGCTTACAAAGGCCGCCTCTTCGAGCTTGGCTCCTGCATACGCAAGCTGGCGCACAACCTCGGAATAACCGGTGGCAGCAGCGAAAAACAGTGCTGTCGCTCCGAACTAGTATACAGGCAATGTCATGTGACGTCTTGAAGCGAGATGCATACCTGCGGATCGGTGGCATTGATGTTGGCGCCTCTGTGGAGCAAAATCGACACAATCTCCGTTTGCCCGCTGGCCGCTGCTACATTTAGGCACGGCTGCTACGACCTCGATGAGTCTCCACGCTGCAATATGTGCATCGTTCGTACCGCTCCCGAATGATTGATCTTTGCGCCAACGTCCAGCAAGGCTCGAATTGCGTCGGTTTGGCCCCAAACGCTGGCTATGTACAGCGGCGAGATGCCCGTCTAAAGTTTGTCAATCCAAAGACGAGGACAGCGTGAGCGTACGTGGGAGAGAGCGTTTGGATCGGCCCCGCGCTGGACGAGGAAGTGGATTATTTCCGTGCATCCACGCTGCGCCGCATACGCGACGACTCCGTGGCCATCCTAGGGTCATTTGTATCAATCAGCATGCTTGGACTCATATAAAGGAAGACTACCTTGTTGACGTCACGTACGTTGGCGCCAGCAGTTAGCAGTTGTGCAGCAATAGATACGTTGCCGTGGTTCGCTGCCACCAAGATCGCCGACGCCTTCTCCTACGATGCACTGACTTGGCCAAGTGTCCTATGGAAAGGGTTGATACAGCATTGTCTGCGTCGTGAACGTTGGCGCCCTCTGCAAGAAGCACTTGAACCATTTCTTCGATGCCAAGTTTTATGGCGACGCCAAGCGCGTTCGTGATCTGGACGCAGGCGTAAGTCCATGATATGCACAGTTTGCCACGGATACCCCGTTCTTGTGGTTGACGTTGGCACCACGTGCCAGAAGCAACCGTACGATGTCGACCGCACCACACCGAACCGCTACGAGGAGTGCTGTCGACCGGTTCTAGCACAGTAAAACGTCCGATATGTCTAGTCATTTACAAAACGCCGCACCGTTCGTTGTCCATCGACCTTGGCACCGGCGTCAAGCAGCATCTCGGCAATATCGATGTGTCCTTCGCGCGCCGCGACGTACAGAGCAGGGTCACCAATCTATGCAGCTCATCAGATCCGTCACGGGTGTGCCGGCCGTAGTATACGTTGTTGCGGCTGTTGGGATCAGCGCCGTCATGAAGGAGCTCGGCCACCACCGCTGTATCGCCTCTTGCCACGGCGTCGACTAGACTCATGCTCCTCGACGTGGCTCGTAGTGTCAGATCAAAACGGCAATGTGGACTCGTCAGCCGATGCCGTCTGCTTTCGCAATCCCGTGCAATCAAATGATAGAGGTATATCAGCAAACGATGTATGTATTGTTAAAGGTTGTTGGCTCCAAGCATTCGGTATCGACCAAGGCCCTTGCCATTGGCTGATTTCAGCGAATCACCTCCACGTAATTTACAATTCCCCATCGCGTTGGCATCCGGTGGGCAAAGCCGAGGGGCAGACTTGTTTGCATCCAGCTGCATCCGCAGCGGGTCAGAGAGTGCGGCTGGCAACATGTGCCGAATATAGGTGCCAATTCGGCATCTCATTTATGGCATATGCCACCTCAATGCCACCATTGTGCCGTACAATTTTCACAGGATAAACGGAAGGCCGGCCGTGAGGTACGGGCGTGCTCGCACAGCGTCCATCACCGACGAAGGCGGCAACCTTGAACACGAGGACGTCGTGCAAGCAACGGTGCAAGTACGCAGACGCCACCGTGTCCTGTGGGTGCGCGCGCATGTACGTCTCCACGTCGAGCAATTTGGGCAGTTGCACAGGTGGACAGACGACGGCGAGACGCAGAGCCTCCTTGTCGACCGCCTCGTGCCACACGTGACCAGACTGCTGGCGATCGTCGAGGCTCTTGGGCAGCGTCTTTGGGTCGCCATCGTTGGGATCTACGTGATGACGCACACCGATGGTTGGTGGAGGGATAGCGAAAAAAGTCTCTCTATACAATCGATGCCGATCGTCGATGCGTTACCCCTTGCGACGAGAGGCGCCGCGTAGCGGTTGACCTCGCCGTCCGAGTCGAACGTGTTCTGGAAGTTCCATCGATGACGGATCACGTTGGCGCCGAGACGTCGGCCAAGTACGGTTCTTGAGCGCGTCACGGGGCGTACGCGGCTCGGGCATCGTGATCAACGCAAGGACACCGCATTCTGCTTGCTGCTGGAGCGTCTGAGCACTTGACGAAGCACCTTGGTCTTGGTCGGAGCGCTCTTGATCTGGTTGCCACTCACGTCCAAGGCGCAGAGGCCGCGAGGCAGTGCCGGTGCGAGCAGCGTCTGGTCGGCATCCTGGAGGCCATTTTGGGCCAAGCACAGGGTCGGATGCTGCGGCAAATGCCGTAGAATGGCAGCAACAAGATGGAGTTGATGGTTGTCGTGGGAGAGGAACGCTGTGTCAGGGTCGAAAGGTCAAGCGCCTTGAGATGGCGCAGCGAGAAAAGATAGCGATTGCAAACCGTCATTGTCCAAGTAAATTCCGATCGAGTGACGTTGGCGCCGTCACGTGCAGGAGCTGGAAGCGCCCAGTGGGCAGCTGGTTGGTTCAGAGCGCGAGAGGACGCAGCGTCGTCAGCCGTGAGAAGCGCTTGCGCAAACGTCGTCGTGTTGACGCATGCGAGCGTGCGTTGTCATCGCGCTTGACGACGCAAGCTGCGTCTCGCTCAATGTGGCGAGCGACTCGGCGTCGATGGAATGAAGCTCGAGCTGCGTCACCCGCCACGAGCCAAGCAACCGCATTCTGTACGCTTGCGTCCGGAAGCAGTTGCACCTTGCTGGTCTCGGGCTTGTGCAGGCGGACGTCCGACAAGAGCGGCGTTGTCAAGAGGCCCGCCGGGATGCCATCGGACTGTGCCGCCATGATCTGCAAATATGCAGCGAGGCGAGTCGCGAGCAGCTGGAGAGCGCACCAAGATCGAGCTCAAGTGTTGTTGTCGTTGATGTGCTAACGTTGCACTTAAGCCCTACGTTGAAGGCGGTAGCAGTCTCCAGCGGCGGCCACGGTGCTGGGCTCCAGCGAGGTTGCGCGTGTCAAAGGCCTGCATGTGGCCATGTGGTGGCGGCTGTGCACGTGCACCGTATCGTAGAGCGGTAGCGCGCCCATGGCACGCTCGAGCGTCCGCAGTAGCATAAACGTGCGCAGGTGCAGCGACAGGAAGCCCACGAGCTCGAGGACGACGGCAAGCGTCGAGGCTGTGCGTCGCCAGCGTGCGCAAGAAGCCGACCACCGTCTCGGCGCGTCCATGAAGCGCGGGACGAGGCGCGCGCAGTCGGGCTGCTGCGACACGATCGATCGGTCCATCGACAAGACATTGCTCGAAGGGGTCGGGCTGCAAGGTTGCCGCCTTCGTCGGTGATGGACGCTGTGCGAGCGCGCCCGTACCTCACGGCCGGCCTTCCGTTCATCCTGTGGTCGCGGCGCGACTCGCTCGATAGCGTGCACCTTGCATCGTACATTGCGATCGCTACCGACTATCTTGCTCGGCGCGCCTACTCGAGGCCGGGGGCACACTTCGTGGTCTGGTCAACTTGATGCTGGTCACGGTCGGGACGCCAGCCTTTGCGGTGGTCGATACTGAAGCCTGAAGAGCCGCGACTTTGCTGCGTTCAAGAGAGCATGCGACGGCCCCGACAAGACGACACTGAACACGATGCAAGCTCTCGTCGTAGAAGAGTACCTAAGCGTATACTAGGAAGAATGGAGTATACCAGTATTCCCGTCATGTGATTTCTTTTCTATTGGACGTGGTCACAGCATCGCCAACACGGCGCCACTACCGCAAACGCCCGGCATTGTGTATCGCATGGTGTTGTAGCTAACGCAATCAGGGTGACAATGCGGTTCAATGCAACGCCAAAGCGATCGCTAGCACCAGAAAATGAAGGGTTGCCGCTATGGAGGGCGATTCCGTGATGATGTTGTCGGCGCACTCACTAGTCGACGGCAGCGTTGGGGACTTGCTCGTTGCTTGGCGGTCATCGCTGGCGGCACCACAGCAGAGATGATGGTCACAGCAAAAATTGGGTTGGTTGACGACAATGCCACATGTATGCGGCATCCCCAAGAAGCAAGACCCACTACGATTGCTTCGTCGGGAGTAGCGTCCCTGAAATGGTGCCCCGTGCTATGATGGCGCTGACCACTGACGGTGCCTGCCATGGTCGGGTGCTTGTCCTTGATGTGCTCACAGCGCTTGCGCACGACCGCGGTACATTCTTCGATGGTGCACTTGTGTACCTTGTAGCGCGGCAAGCACGGGATGCAAGCTGCTTGTTGGTTCCGCTGCATATTTGCTAATGACGACGCCCCAAAAAGTGAAAAACGGCATGTCGGTACAAATCGGTTTCAAGCTGGTCTGGGTTGGGTACGGGCCATACAAGTTGTATGGCCCGTACCCGATCCAGACCTGCTTGAAACCGATTTGTACCGACATGCCGTACGTTTTCTTTGGACCCTCGGACCCCCCACCCACCGATTCGCCATGGGTATTCTACCCCCACCCACAGATTTTTACCCACCCTCTCTTAGGTTCGTCAACACTATTTATGGGAGCTTGGCAGCGAGGCTCTGCCCTGCTATCCGGTTTTTCCCCTCCACAATCCGATATTAACCGGTCAGCCGAACCGGCTTACCGATCCGTGGACGCGGACAGGGTTCGCGAAAACGCGGACACGGAACCCATTGCTCGAAGCTATTGCTCGAATGTTCCCGCGTCGTTCTCCTGGCGTGTCGCGCTGCCAGCTGTGGTTGCATAAATGTGGCAGTTGAAGCACAGTTGATGCGCGCGGGCCATGTCGTTGTACTTGGACCCCAAGCGATATGGCTGCAACTGCTTGTCGAGTGCTGCGGCGGGTTCGTGAAAGGACGACGTAGATCCGAACCATTATCGCTCGACGAGGCAGGTTGCGAGGTGTGCTGCGACTGCTGCGGACGCGACGTCTGTGAGTACGACGGCTGCGCGTGCTTGTTGGTGCGATAACGACCAGCGATCGCGCGGCAACGACCCGCGCCAACAATCACGCGCCTCGGATTAAGTGCAGCGACCGGTATGTCGCAGCGCGGATGGCCAAGTGCCCATTCACCTATGTGGTGCTGACGCCTCGGCTGCCGCCGTGACCGCGTTTGATAGTGCTGTCCCGCCCGTGGTGTTCCACGTGGGGCCACATGGGCCCGAGCGTGATGCCGCCGCAGTGGCGTCCCAGCCACCGAAAGGCAAAGCGCTCCCGCAGCTCGATTGCCTTCCTTAGCTTCAATGGCAGATGCGTGGGCTAGCACTGCTTGTTGAGTTGCCCACCGTGTTGGACCCGACGACGTCGTCGGCGCAGTCACCGCGTCAGCTGTTGCTCGTGTTGCCCGGTCGACTACACCAGCGGCGATGTCCCAGACGGTGGTCAGTGTTGTTGCGCTTCTGGTGCCTAGTGTTGGACCCGCCGACGACGTCAGTGCCGTCGTTCATGCCGTGCTGTCTCCATCTTTGGCGTCCGAGGGCTGATCAGTTCTGGTTCCCCGTCTTGGGCACAAATACCGGTACCCGCGCGCACCGAAGACTCGGATATCCACCGCGACGTACTCCCGCGCTTTGCACACTCTCGTTTGCTAGTACGCTCTGTCACGTCAAAATGACCATTTTAGTGTGCCAACAAGGCCGAGATTTGCAAATGTGGCGGCCTACCCCCTCTCATTGGGTCGTTAACAAGCATGAATTGCGCGACGCACCGCCAAGCGTGCTGCGCGTTGGCCAATCTCGGCGAAACAAAGCATCGAAAACCAAGTGCGCATCGTCAACAGTGGCGCGATCGGTGAATGCGACGCTCGGCAACTTCTCGTTCTGCGAACAAGGTCACGATGGCCTGCAGGGGTCGCCGCTCATAAGCCTCGCGCAGAGTGGAGATCCGTCACGCGAGCGCCACGCGATTTGTGCGCTCGTTTATATCTTTGAGATGGTCGAGAGCCTTACGAAGATGCCCGAGGAACGCGTGCTTCAACCGCTCTATGCGCCGACAGCGTCACCGGATATCGAAATCCAGCAGCAAGTCGCGCGCTGCCTGGCGCTATTTGTGTCGAAACCGTCGTCACAGCCAACGCTTTTGCGCAGAAGCGCTCTGCAGCTCATTCTGGGATTTGTCAAGTCGCCCGACGCCCTTTCTCAGCGCCTTGGGACGCTTGCGATCGGTAACCTCGCGGTCTCGGCCGCCAACCACAAGGACCTCTTCGACCAGGGCGCGATTGGCGCCTTGCTGCATCTCGAGACGGCGAGCGACGCGGAAACGAGGAGGTGCCTTGCCTTTGCCATCAACGACGTCGCGGGCAACGAAGTCAACTTGGCGCAACTCGACAAGATGGGCATTTTGCGCACGATCATTGGAATCATGGAGCGACGTCGACGAAGAGACGCACGCGATCGTGCGCGACGGTGGCCTCGAGCCCCTCGTGCTGGACGCGCCGTCGAGCGACCCCTGTGTGCGCCGCGAGGTGGCCGTCGCCCCTACAACTTGTCGCTGGACGAGTCCAACAAGGTGTCGATTGCGAATTCGGCGCTCTCATCAGAATGCGATCGTGCGTCGAGACGTCTTGGGCCGGCGTCGCGCAGGCATAGGTTGCAATCAAGTGGAATACAGTGTGCGTCTACACAAATGACGTCATGATTCGACCGTCCAAAGACAGTCGCGACCCACCGTTCATGTCCGTGTCGGGCGAGCCTGGACGCGACCGCGGCGGTGCCATCCTCGTCAATCTCAGAAGCGTGGACGATCCAGTAGTGCTTTGCGAGGCGCTCAAATATGTGTGCAACTTGGCGTGCAACTTGCGCCTCCTTGAGGTCCTCTGCCACGACCTCCTCCTGCACCTTTGGCGCCATCGGCCTCGGCAACATTTATGCCAACCCTCTCACGCACAACATCGTCACGCACGACATACGTTGTGACACCCCTCGGACGCCTCGTGGTCGATGCCGCCGTGCCCGAGCCGCAGCGCTTTGCGGTGTTGGCGCTCGGAAGTATCTTCGGCAACAGCACGTACCACGACAAGAGTCTCGGCATCTTGTCGCCGCTCGTGCAGGCGCTGAGTTCCCTGCGCGCTCGAGACGCGGTTCTATGCGACATTTGCTCTTGGGAAGCTCGCCATGAACGCGACGCACCAGCGACCCATCGCGTGGACCAACCCAGCGGTCGACGCCACGCTCGCGTTGATGACGCAAGGCGAGAGCTTACACGCCCAGTACCAAGCCGTGTCGGTGCTGCGACATCATTCGCGCCGAGGCCATGTCGATTGCGCGGACGCCGAACTTGCTTCTCGCGCTTGTCGTCGCCGCCAGTGCGGCTTTTCACGTCGCGTACATTGAACTGGATCGCGAACTCGCGGCGCTTTCGTGCAGCTGGACGTTAAGCGACGCGCACAAGCTGCCGACAACGACGTCGCCGCTGCACCACCTTTGCCTCGGGCGACATTGAGGTCGCGCGGAAGGTCTCCAGCGCGCTCGCTAACATGGCCGAAGAGATGGAGACGCACGTGAGCATGCTGGAGTTCCACGCCATGCCCAATTGCGTGCGTCTCTTCCGTAGTCGCTACGTCAGCGTGTACCGCAAAGGAAGTCGATGCGCCGCCAACTTGCTCTCGTCGGCCGACGTGCACGCGCTCTTTCTGCACGAGGAGGGGCTTTTGGGACTCCTCCGCGTCGCCAAAGCCAACGGCGTCGAATGCCAGTACAGCGTCGCGCTGAGTTTGCAGTTGGCGATGCAAACGGAAACCATGTCATGCTGCGCCAGACAGGGTGCCTCCCGTGCCTCTTTCGCCTCCTCGGCGCAACGGGACTGGCCGTGCAGCGCCAAGCCGCCGCTGCCCTCAAAGCGCTCTGCGCCAACGCAGTCAACAAGCCATTCATTACCGACAACGGAATTATTCCCGCGATCATTTTGCTCCTGCGCGCGCAAGACGTCGAGTTGCAGCCAAGGGCCGCGGGTGCGCTCTGGCATCTCTCGTTGCATTTGCCAGTCATTTGTCGCCGAGAGCGGTCTTGTCCGCTTTTTAAAGCGTGCAAGTTCGAAGAGTTGAAGCTACAGTGCGCCGGCGCGCTCGCAAATCTAAGCGAGAACACGAAAACTCAGAAGGTGCTCGTTGCCCAAGGCAGCTTGCACGCGCTCATGGAGCTCGCGAAAGCGATGTTGCATCATGCAGCACACGGCGCGCGCGTTCGCCAACGTGGCGAGAACCAAGTCAACGTCTTCTCGACGGACGAGCTCAAGGCCATGTTTATGCTCGCGGTGTCGACTGAGAAGGCGCCCTCGCTATCGGCAACATTGCGGTCACGGCCAAGAACCAGCTCCAGATCGCGCACCTCGGGGGCTTTGTACTGTTGATTGCACTGCTCACGAGTTTCTTCCTGGCGTGTCGCGAGTACGCAGCGCGGTGTCTCTACCGCTCCAGTGCCCACAAAGAGAACCAGCACCACATCGTCGACGCCGGCAGCCTCGGGCCTCTCATCGCGCTCGTCTCGGACGCCGCGTTCGTCGAGTGCCAGCGCAACGCAGCCATAGCGCTGTGCAACCTGGCGAGCTGTCACGAGAACGAGCTCCCGATCGTTGAGGCGCACGGCCTCCCGCCGCTCATCCAGCTGCTCGAGTCGCCGAGTCCCGAGTGCACGCGGTATGCGGCCATGACGCTCTGCAACCTCGCAGGCAACTCGGCCAACCAGGTCCACATCGTCAAGGCGCACGGCCTCAAGCCGTTGATTCGCGTCGCGTCGGAGGCCAACGCCGAGAGCGCGCGCTACGCGTGCATGGCGATCGCAAACGTTTCGACGCACCGCCAGAACCGGCTCGTGGTCGTCGACGAAGGCGCGCTGCGGCCGCTCGTGTCGCTGGCGACGTCCGACGTGCTCGAGTGCCAGCGCAGTGCGACGCTCGCCATCTACAATGTGTCGTGTGCGGCCGTGAACCAAGTGCGCATCGTCGAGCAGAACGTGCACGTCCATTTGATCGAACTCGCGACGTCGCCGGACACGGACTGCAAACTGTATGCGACCATGGCGCTGTGCAACCTCACGGCCAACGCCGAGACGCGGATTCCCGCGTCGCGCGCCGGCGGGCTCCAGGCGCTTGTCCTCGGCGCACGAGACATTGACGGCGCCATCTAGCGCTACGCATTGCGCTCTGCAACCTCGCGTGCGACCCGCAACTCCTGATCCAGATCGTCGTGCACGGTAGCCTCGCCGCGATTCTCTTGCTCTGGGACTCGGACGACGCCGACGACCAGCGGTGCGCGCGTTCTTATAGTAAGTATACGGCTTGGCTTGACGCACTTGGTTTAGGTATGCGATCATGGCGCTTGCCAACTCGGCCGCGAGCGAGACGAACCACCCGACCATGACTGCACGCGGTGTGCTCAAGGTCGTTTTGCGCTTAGCGACGGCGCCACGCGACGACATTCGGCAGTACGCCGCCTTTGCCCTCGCCAACTTTGCCGGCAACGCCGAGCACTGCAACACGATCGGCGACGAGGGCGGCGTCGCGCCGTTGATTGCGCTCGCGCACTCGGAGGACCCGAACGCGCACGCGATCGCGGCGCTTCGGCGGCTCTGCCAAGTGTCGGCCACGAACCGCGGGCGCATCGTGCGTGGCGGCGGCCTCGTGCCCCTCGCCTTGGCCGACCACTCGGAAGAGCTCGAGACGCAGCGCGAGGTGGCTGCGACGCTCTGCAACTTGAGCTTGAGCGACGAGTACAAGATGGAGATCGTGCTCAGCGGCGCGCTCCCGCCGCTCATCACGCTGGGGCAGTCGCCGGACGTCGAGGTCGCGCGGCAGGCGTGCGGTGCGATTGCGAACCTCGCCGAGAAGATCGAGACGCACGCGACGTTTGCAGCGGCGCACGGCGGGCGGTTTCTTATCGGTCTCATGCGCCACAAGAGCATCGACATCCATCGCGACGCCTCGCGCGCGATGGCCAACCTCCTCACCTCCTTTGGCCACCACGGCGACATGATTGCTGAAGGTCTTCCGAATTTGATCCACTTGGCGCTCAGCGTCGACACCGAGTGTCAGTACAACGCGGCATTGGCGCTGCGGAAGCTCGCGCCCAACACGGCGAGCCACCGAGGAATTGTCTGCGAAGGCGGGCTCAAGTCGCTCCTCTTTCTGCTCGAGTCGAAAGAAACCAACATCCGCAAGCACGCCGTCGTCGCGCTCCGGGACGTTGCGTCCAACGCCGCGTACCAAGTGCGCTTTTACGAAGAGGGCGGCGTGAGTGCGCTCGTCACGTTCGTGCGGGACGTCGAGCCCAACTTGCAGTGCCCCGCACTCGCCGCACTCCGCCACCTCTCGTGTGCCACGGAGCTCAAGAAACCGATTGTCCAGGCAGGCGTCTTGCGCCCGCTGCTCAAATGCATCAACCCGGCCGGCCACCACGTCGACTTGCTTTGCCAGTGCGCGGGCTTGCTCGCGAACCTCAGCGAACACCTCGAGAACCAGCTCACGATGGTCGAGAAAGGGGCGACGACCGGTCTCGTTCGCGCTCGGCCACATTGACCACGACAAGATCCAGCAAGACGTGGCGCGCGCGCTCGCCAACTTGTCGGCCAACGAAGACAACCACAGCACGATCTACAAGCAAGGCGGGCTCAAGTGCCTCATCGGGCTCACGAGGAGCAAGGAAGAGGTGTGCCAGCGCTACGCGGCCATGGGGCTCCGCTTCCTCGCGTCCAACCCAACGATCCGCGTGCACATTGTGCAAGAGAATCTGCTGCCGCCGTTCTTGGCGCTGGCGCAGTCGCCCGCCCTCGACTACCAGCGCACGGGCGTCCGGCCCCGACGAGGTCGCGATCGTCGAAACCGGCGCGGTGCGACCGCTCCTGCACCTCGTGCGCTTTCCGGACCACGAGATCCAGCGGTAAGCAGCGCTCGCGCTCGCCGGCCTCGCGCTCGGCGACCACGGCCACAACAAACTGCGCATGGTGACGGACGGCGCCGTGCGGCCGCTCGTCGAGATGCTGCGGTACCCGAGCGTGGAGATTCAAAAGTGCGGCTGCTTGGCCTTGAACGCCCTCACGCTCGGCAAGCACGCGGCGACGAAGCTCGCCGTGCTCCAGGAAGACGGGCTCTTGCCGCTCTTGGCGCTCCTGAGTGCGTCCGACATGGAGTGCGTCTGCATCGCGCTCTACTGCGTCGGGTCGATCGCCGAGCACATGGACGTGCTCACCAAGCTCCTCGAGCTCGGCGCGCTGGCCCATATCGTGCACCAGAGCCGCCAGCCGGACCTCGAGGTGAAGCGCAACTGCGGGTACATTTTGGCGCTCGACGTCGAACACCACGAGTTCCACGACGACTTTGTGCGCGAGGGCGGCTTGCAGATCGTGGCGCATCTCGCGTCGAACCGCGAGTACCAGGTCAAGTTCGTCAACATGGGCGCGCTCCGACCGCTGATCGCGATCATGTCGGTCAACGCCGAGCCGCGCCACTACGCGGGCCTCGCCTTGCTCAAGCTCGCCGACAACTACGAGAACCACATCAAGATCGCCGAAGAAGGCGGCATCCAAGCTCTTTTGCGCATTGCGCGCGCCCGCTCGACGGACGAAGAGCTGCAGTACAAGGCGTCCATGAGCCTCGGGCAGCTCGCGGCCAACGCGACCAAGGTCATGCCCAAGGGTCGCCACAGTAACGATGGCGTTGGCGCAGGTGCGTCGCGCATGGCTGCCACGACCGAGCAGCTGCAAGCACGCAAAGCGCGCGAAACCACCACCGAGTACATTGAAAAGAAGATTCGCGCCCAGACCGATGCCAGCGGATGAACCTGCCATCAACAATGTTCCCGTAATATATTTTACATGTCAAAGGGGGGAAGCACGCATTATACGTGTTTGCTCGACAATCAATCTCGTAAATCTTGCGTGCTGGCTCGTTGCTGCCTTTTGCCGGTCGGCGACCGTCTCGTACGACGAGCAAGTCCCAATCTTCCCCAAGTACGTTCTGCGCGATCCATCGACAGTTGGTCGTCGAGGACGTGCTCTCGGTGTTCAGCAGCCTCAAGACGACGATCCAGCTCGACGAGCTTGCCATGCACGTTGACTCAATCGACAACGACCTCAACTTGATCGTCAGTGACGGCGCCATCGCAAGGGCGGTGTCAGTGCCACGGACGGCATCTCTATCTCGTCTTCGCTGGCGCTGTCGTAATGGCCATCTCAGTGCAACCGACCCACTCGACACACCAAAGGGTGTAAGGGTGTAAGGGGCTCGGCACGTCGATTTGTGTACACGGTCGACAAAGGCCTCTGTCCATCACTAGCGACCTTAGTGGGCCGTTGAAAATGATCCCAGCAATTTCCAATGCTTCTTACATTTTGGCCATGCACTGCTACGACAGGCGTTCTACATGTATCAGAAATCAAAACTTCTGCAACCTTTTAAATCACCAAGATATTTTCGGGGGCGCTTTCTCTAGGTATGAGCGCCTTGGGCCGGCCCACGATCGCAGCCATGGTATCGGCGCTCGCTGCATGTGGCGCATCGGAGGCGCCATTATCGTATTGGCTCTGCTGTAGGGAAGGGTTGCGAGGGCAGCTTGCGACGGCCTATGTGGCAGTGGACCGGGCTGAGCGCGCCGCTGAGCGCGATGCCTTCATCTGTGTACTTCTTGATGCTAGTGACTGGCG
Source organism: Saprolegnia parasitica CBS 223.65 (assembly GCF_000151545.1). Classification (NCBI taxonomy): domain Eukaryota; phylum Oomycota; class Saprolegniomycetes; order Saprolegniales; family Saprolegniaceae; genus Saprolegnia; species Saprolegnia parasitica. The sequence goes on along the minus strand of NW_012156467.1, from coordinate 19,219 downwards.
GCGTCGCCAAGAGGTCGATAGCCCATGTCGTTGGCTTGGTTCCTGAGCGCCTCAACGCGGCCGTCGAGGTCCGCTTGCACTTCTCGCGAAAGGCAGCGCGCTCTGCCTCTTCGTGCAGCCGCTCGTCGCGCCGGGCCTTCCCGATGTTGGCGCGCGTCCACACCACTTCTTGTGCTGGCGGATCCGGCTCGTTTGGAACTTGATCTGGCATGGATATGTTTTTATTGGCTCAGTTCTATATTCATTTTAGCCAATCATTAGACTTGCATCGACCTCGTCTTAAATAGTGTGCGCACGATTCAGCACAACGACGAGTAGCGGCCATCAGAGGCGCCAGCGCCACGTAGCGGCCGTGTATGCATCTCCACACACTATTTGAACGACGTACAAGTCGTTTCCGACGCTACACGTAGCGCAATCACGCGCAAATCCATTTTCCATTTTTCGAGGTGCCGGCAGAATTGCCTAAATACTTCACGTGATATCACGGGGTTCTAAAGCTCCAAACACCCCAATTCTGGCTGCCACAGCTGGTGATGGGTCTCGACCCGGGCTGCGACCAGTTTGTTGGGCCGCGTCGTCGCTTGGGCGCTCACACCAAACTCGAACTGCCGAGCGTCGGTTTTCACGGAATACGACATGTAATTTCGGTGGAAAATGCATTGAAGTCGCGGAAACCGAGGACGCCGTCTTTTTTTATTCGTGTTAGAGAGCGTGTTGCATGTGGCCGAGAGAGGCAAAGTGCGCGCGATACCGCTGCGTGATGAGGCCTTGTATCCCGTACAGTATTTCCGTATAGCGAAAAAGCACACTATATCTACATATTGGTTGCGGCTGTCCATTGCTCTCGCTACAGAGCTCGCACGGCGACGCCACATAGCATTTTAGACTCCCCAAAGTGTGGTCTAGCACTCTCGCAAGTATGGGCGATTTCATTTTCAAACTTCATTTTGGTCGATCCGCCGGCGGGGCGGGCCTGTGTTGACCAAAATATGGTTATATATGGTTGTAAATGGTGAACGCCAATAATGATGGCCGGGGACGCTAGAAAGACGACTCCGAGCCTCCTCGGGCACCACTGACGCTGCTGCATTGAGCGCGAGGAGACTCCATAAATAGTCTCTACGTACTGTACATGTCATCACGAGGTATCGCTCGGTCGCAATGCAGCGTTCCTCGTCGGTCTCCCGCATTTTCGTCAACGCCAGGCCAAAGTGTTTCAGCCAATCAGAGCGACAAGTCGCTCGATTTGTTGCCAATCAGAGGGGCAAGGATTTCTCTTTCGAGCCAATCACTAGAGTCCTTGCCGCGGTTCTCGAACCGATCATCGCCGCCAGCCCAGGCACGTGGTACGTGGCAAGCCGTGCGCAGTCCTCAGGCCGAGGCGCTCACGCGACGGCGATGTAGGTATGGCACAGCCTTTTCATGCGTGACGAGCCACCGATTCGGCCCTTGGGCAACCCCCTGGCCAATTTCTCGACGGCCTCTCTCGCACGTTGGCCAGCCCCAGCGTCGTCGGAGCGCGCGCGCCATCTCTCGGCGCTGATTCTGATGGTTCTATCTCGAGCACCTTACGCATGACGTTCTCCTGCATCTACACTGCACCGAGCCGAGACTGCTGGCAGCGCCACGCCAACAAATTGCTCGCGGCGAACCTGTCGCTCGATGTCGCTGCAATCCGGTCTATGCTCGAGCTGCCAACGAGTCGAGCTCGTAGCCCTCGGCAGCCATCAACTTTTGCCGCGCACGCCCAGGAGGGACTCGACAATCATCTGTGCCGACGGACGCTGCGTCGGGTCAAACGACAAACAGGCGTCGGCGAGGCCACGCAACCACTGCGGACAGTTTGCAATCACTGTCGGACGGAGGTTGCCGAGACGCACGCCGTCGATGATATACCACCGAACCGTTCCTAAACGGGTTCCGCGTTATCTTCCTTACAAAGACTTCGCATATTGTCGCGAATGTACCGAAATGTTCCCAAGTTGGGTCTGGGTCGATTTGCTATCTCTTTTTTTCGATTGTTGATGTCCATATTGACGATTTGATCGTCACTTGGGCTCACGCTAGTTTCAAATGTTGAGAGTAACTCGAGTCGTCCGAGTCATCGCCGAACGTGATCTTCTTGTTGGTCGCAGTGATCAACGTCGGCTGCTTTCTCATCGCGGCCACCTGCTCCTCGCGCTCTCTGATGGCCGCAAGACGTCGGGCGTTCGCGGCTTTCTTGCGCGCGGCTGCGTCCACTACAGGCGCAGCAGGCGTCATTTTGACGGACGCGGCTTCGAGCTCCTTGGCGATCTCGGCCTCCATATGGACATCTTCGTCGTTGTCTTCGCTGTCAGTTTTGCTGCTCCTGGAGGCTGCTTGCGCCTGGGCGTAGGCGAGCTCCCGCTCCCGCTCGGTCTCCGCTTCCATGTCAATGTCATCGGCCGGCAACACCTCGTCTTCGTTCGCGTCGATCGCCACGTCGTCTTGCTCACCTTCTTCGTCTTCTGACGTCTCGGAGCTCATGGCCGCATCCTCGGGCGCATCGACGTCTTCGTTCGACGTCTCGGAGCTCAACTCGGCGTCAGCGACTGCGCTTCAACCTCGGCCTCCACCGCGTCCATGGCATCCACCAAGCCGACCTCATCGTCGCTCTCGTTGTCATCGTCCGGGATCTTAGAGCTCAAGTGACCGTCGTTCTCGTCGGCCCCTTCCTTCTCCGTCTGCGGGGCCTCGACCACGACCGTCGCCACGGGTGCCTTGGACGCCTCGATCGTCACGACGCCGTCGTCGGCAATGAGCATGCGCTTCCCCTTGTAGCGCTCGGACTTTCGAGCTCCATTGTCGGCGCTTCGTCGCCTTGGGCGGGTACAAAGGCGCGCTCACGCTCGGCGAGCACCTCGGCCTCGACCTCGCCGTCGGTCCACACTGCCTGCAGCCGCTGCAAAAAGTCTGGCTTGGCCGACTTAACGCGCAGCCGCTTGCCTTTCCACTAGGGATTGTGGTACGCCTTGTCAAAGGCGTCGACGGTCGACGTCTCGGCGGTCACGTCGCCGGACGCCGATGCGATCTGTAGGTAGGCAAAGTCCTTGGCTGCCGAGTCGGCCATGAGCTCGACGTCGTTGATGCGCAGGTCAGCGTTGTTGGTGAGGAGGCGCTAGGACTTGGTCACATCCTCGGGCAGCCGCCCCACGTAGAGCTGCTGGACCATGGCAATCATCAAACTTGACTGGCTGCGAGTACATGGTTAAAGTGCGGAGCAACCGACACGCATTTAATTGAGCTTTAAACGTCCATGGACCGGGTGGGGCTCAATATAATACGGGGTGCAGCCGAAACAAAACGCATTTAAATGGAATCTTTCTCGTTTGGGGGTACTAGTACCCGGAGCGTATAAATAGACCCCTCCCAACTTTAACGCGCGGATTTGACCTTACAGACCATGAAGGCGGTCGCGTGCGCAAGCTTGCGCACCCGATCGAGGAGATCCGCGTCCGCGCCCTCCACACGATCGAAAGCAAGGTCAGCCGTGGGCTCTGACCGAGGCCGGTGGCGCTTCCGCAAGCGCTCCGGTCCATGCTCGCAGACAGCCTGTCGGCCCTCGCCATTGACTACCCACAGGCCGCGACCCTCCTCCAGCAGCTCAACGCCCCGGCACCGGTCACACGCTCGCGCGCGATGACGCTGCGTAGCATGAAGCTAGCGCCATCTCAACCTCTAGAGGACGTTAAGGAGGCTCCAGCGCTGGCCGAGCCGCCGACCGACACCGCGCGTGGCTGGACGTTCCCGCCCGTCGCGGTCTCCGAGGCCGACGACAAGCTGCTCTTCGAGCTCGAGGTGAAGCTCAAGCTCCAAGCGCGGCCCATGGATGTGCTAGGTGTCGTGCGGTGGCTGCGCGACACGGCGATCATCGACTTTCCGCCCGAAGTCTTCTTGCAGCGCCCGGCGACGCTCCAATACCTCTTGCACCTCGTCGCGACGCCACTTCTCGAGTCTTCCGCGGGCTTTAGCGACGCGTACTACAACTATCCCAAGACCTCGACGTCGGCGACGCTGCTTTTGACAGTCCTCGACGTCCTTCGCGACCTCACGGCCGGATGGCTGCAGTCGTGCCGCCTCCTCGCGCATGCAACGTACACGACCCCGGCCTCGCCGCATCAAAGCCCTTGGTATCCCTCTCCTGCAGGCACACCAGTAGTCGGCAGCTGGTCGCTCGCTGGCGGGCTCCACCAAGTCGTCGTGCACTGGCTCGTCGCGCTCGCGCAGCCGACAGCGCCGCCAGTCCACCTCGTCGCCGCTGTCGCACCAACGTGGCTTTGCGACGCAGACGACCGTGGTCTCGACGCTCCGCGCTTTACGCGGCTTTCCCACGCCATCGCCCACGTGCTCCTTGCGCCACACGTCGACACGCACGTCGTCACGCCGCTTATCCGGTGGGTCGCCGACGTCTTTGCGCAGTTGACGCCGTCCGAATTGCGCCCGTCGGCCATTGTGGTGCCGGACCGACTCGTCGACGAGCTCGCCGCGCACGTGCTCGCAACCGGGAACGAGCAATTGCTGCCGTACGTCGTCGCCTGCCGCCCCGAAATGGCGTCGACGATCGCGTCATGTGCGGCTCTCGGCGCTGCAACAGAAGTGCGACCCGTTTCTCGCGTCGATCGGAGCTCGTCTCGAGGGATCGACGTCGACGTGGGATGCTGCGAGCGCTCTCGCAACGGCACGCGAGCTGCTCGATCTTGTCGCGGACGATGGCCGCCGAGACTCGCTGCTTCGTGCCATCGCACACGTCATCGGCCTGGCCGCCGACGAGCCAGACCTCTCGCTTGCGGTCCAAGAGCTTCTCGAGGCCCTTGGCCGGGTCTGTATTGAGGTCAACAGCCACTACGACACGATCCTGGCGTACGTCGACGGGCCTCTAGGCGGACTTTTAACCACACAAAGTATTCTGCTCGGTCTGTGTCAACGCCTCGCGACCGACCCGACAGTGGACGTTCTCTGGACGCTGCTTGATCTGTGCTGGACCCGTCTCGGCCGTGCGATTCCGTCGATGCTGTGGCCGTACCTGCAGCACTGGGCGTACGCAGAGGTGCCCTTCTCGCCCCATCACGGCGACATCCAAGAGCGCTGGGCGCGGCTACTGCATGCGCTGCCTGCTGTCGCGATGGCGGACGACGTCGTCCTACGCCTTCGGTGTCTCTTCAACCGATCCAACTACGTTCGCCGGGCCGCCGTCATGGGCCTCAACGAGCTTTTACGCTTGGCGGTGGACGATGATGTCTTTGGCGGCGAGGACATGGAGCCCGCGCTGCAAGCCTACGCAAAATCGCACCACCCAGGTCGACACGGCTATTCATCGTCGTCGTCGCAGCTTGTCGAGAAGGCGCGCGTGTGGCTGCTCATGCTGCGCTCGACGTCGCTCGAGGCGAGTATCAAGGCGTCCGTGCTCACTCAAGCCGCCGAGCGATTGTACCGCGTCGGTGGCACGATCGACGTTCTCGCCGACGCCGGTCTTCTTGCCGAGTTGCTTCCGACACTGATGCAGCTCCTGGACGAAGCCTCAATGGCGTCCAAGGGCGTCCTCGTACTCGACCGGCTCTTGGCGCAGTCGGCGTTTGCGCGCAAGTGGTTACGATCCCAAGTCGACGGCCTCCGCGCGCTGTTTCTATGCGCCGGCGCGGAGGCCAACCCCGAGCTGCGCGCTGGCGCGTACTGCTGCCTCTTGTACACCACGGTCGCCCGCGACATCTGGACGCTCAAAGAGGACAACGTCACGTCGATACCGTCGATGCTCTTGCCGACGTTTGGTCTGCACGCGAGCGTCTGGACGTCCATCGACACGCGTTGGCCCACGCCACTACTGGCATCCGCACCCGCGTTCCCTCTGCCTCCGCAGCGACTTGTGGCGGCGCAGTGGACACCCACGCACGTTCGGGCGCATCTCGAAGCGCTCACGTCGGCGTCCTCGCACCGGGCATACCTGCACCACTTGTACAGCTTGCGGTGGTGGCTCGTCGTGGACCCAACAGTGTGGGCGCCGGTCGTCGAGACCCACGGCCAGGATCTCTTGCGTCTCCTCGAGACGTACCCATGCAGCGCCAAGGACATGCTCGTGCTTGCCGCGCTGCTTCGGTGCTTTGCCAGCGTGACGCCAACGCTCGGCTCGTCGCTCCTCATGAGCCTCCTGCTGCGCCTCAAGGTGCACGTGGCGCCGCTGCTTCAGCAGTGTCTCGCGTCCAACGCGCCTCTCTTCGACGCGACCATGTGCTTGCTCTTGGCGATGGCCGAAGCGTCCGTCGACCTCGCGCGGTTTGTCGCCGCCTTCCTCATCGATACGAACGTCCATGCCAGCGCGCTTCTGACGGTCGGCGTCGCCGTCGACGCTTCCGGTGCAGCGCGTCTGTTTGCAGCTCGTGGTGCGGCTCACACAGGTCTCGGGCGTCGACGCCGAGGCGTGGCATCGCTTTGCGTCCGAGACGCTGCGCCCCGTGCTTCTCAGTATCGTGCGCCCGCATCGACGCGCCGACTCGTTCCAGGACAAGCGGCGCGTGCTCCACGCCCTCGAGTGTCTCTTGGCTCTGCCCAGCGACGAGGACGTCGTGGCCACTGCGCGCGGCGTGTTGTTTGACGTCGACGGCCGACTGCGCACCCTCGGCTACATGCTCGTGGCCTCGGGTGCCAAGACAGAGGCCTCGCTGGCCCAGCTGGCACTGGATACGCTGGGCGACGCCACCGAAGCCGCCGCTGTCCGCCGTGCCGCTGGTGCCGTCGTGGCACATGAGAGCGCTCTCGACACGACGTCGGTTCGAACGCTACTCCTCGACGAAACGACGACGCTGGCACCGGCGCTCACACTCGCACTGCTGCGGCTGGTGCCTCCCAACGACTCGAGCGTGCCTTCGTTGCCATGGCCCTCGGTACGTAATGCTTTTTCTACTTGGTATACTACTTGGTATACACACTGTTTGTAGCTCTTGTCGATGGAGACACCGGTTGATGTGCGCACTCGGTTCTTGGCCTCTCGGAGACCAAGTGCTCGGCATTTAGTGACCTCATCACGGTATCTCATGACTCTAGCTCAACATAGTTGGTATCTTTGTGTCGTAGGAGGCATGGACGACGTCGCATCAGTCGGACGCAATGCTCAGTGTGCGCGCCGCGTCTTTGCTGCTGCTGTCGGTTGCGCCGCGTCCGTCTCTGGTATCCCTCGACGCTGTGAAATATGATCTTATCGTCACGTGTAGGCGTCGCTCTTGCCAGCGGTATCGACCGTTTGGTCTGGTCGGGACCACTCGATCGCTTCTACGCAGCGCTCTTGGGCGACGTGCTCTGCGTTCTCAGCGTCCTTCTCGCCGAGAGCTCGCTGCACCTGCCAGCGTCGTTTCTCTCAGAGCTACTAGGCGCACTGCTCCGAGTGACATCAGACCGCTTTGCCGATCCCACGCTCCTCGAACGTCTCTTGGCGCCGATGGCAGCACTGCTTCCGCGCGTGCTGCCGCTTCTTTTGCCGCAGGAATCCACCAAACTCTCAACCCTCAGTGACCACGTCGCCGCACTCCTCGTGCACACAGAGGTGGCACCGGCGCCGCTCGCATCGATCCTCACGTCGATTGCCGAGTCGGACGAGGTATCGATTGCGCCCACACACAACCTCGTGGCTGTGGCGTGGCGCCGGCTCCTTCGCGCCGCCGACACGATGCGACTGCGCGGCGTCTCGGCGTCCGACGGCTTTGCGCTGTACGCAAGCCTCCTCACCGGTCTTTTCTTCGCCTCCAAGACGGCGCAGGACGACGCGACGGCGCTGGAGCTGCCGCGGCACATGGCCACCATCTACACGACGCTTTGCAAGCCGGCGGTCAACGCACCGGTGGCCTCGGCGGCTCTCGCTCTGCTGATCAACTACGTCCGTGCCAACGACACCTCGAAGCGCGCGGTGGTTGCCCAAGGTGTGCTCTACGCGCAGCTCTGGGAGGCTGCCCTGGCACGCAATGGCACCTCGTCGCAGGTGTTTTCGCTGCTCAAATCGCTCGTACTACACTCGGATGGCGTCCTCGTGGCCATCAAGCGCGGCTTC
>NW_012156467.1:9790-10843 GCF_000151545.1 Saprolegnia parasitica CBS 223.65 | reverse complement strand
CGTCGCACTTCACGCGTCCTGCGCCGTGTGGTGGCTTCTTTACAACAACCAGCGCGCGCTCGCGCTTCTGCAAGCCCACGCTGAGTGGTCTGCGAAGCTATGGGATGCGGCGACGAGCGCAGCGACGCGCCTCGACTCGGACGCGCACCGCGTCGTCGAGTCCCAGCTACGCCACATTGTGCTGCTCTTGGACGGTGTTGATGAACAAGTCGGCTTGGTATCGTCCTAATCAAAGATTGCGTACTATTTAGTTTGGTGAGGTTACCGTAGTTGTCGCTGGAACGGAGACACAGGCGAGAGCGAGTTTCAGCATGGCACGACGTGGCAGATATTATTGGCGTTCGCCATTTGCAACCACAAATAGCCATATTTTAGGGTGGCACATGCTCCGGCGGATCGACTAAAATGAAGTTTATAATTACCATACTCCCCAGAATGCTAGACGACACAATGGGGAGTCCAAAATGCTTTGTAGCGTCGCCGTGCGAGCTCTGTAGCGAGAGAAAAAGACGGCGGTAATTATAGTGCTATTTTGCCCATTCCCACGACGCTCCGGCTGCGCATCGAGTGCGATATCGAGCGCACGCTACCTTCCTCGACCACACGCAACATGCCCTCTAACTTGCCACCCGCGCTGTTCATTGTCAGTTTCCGCGATCGCATTGCATTCTCAACCGAAATTGCATGTCGCATTTTGTGAAAACGGACGCTCGGCAGTTCGAGTTTGGTGTGAGCGCCCAAGCGACGACGCGGCCCAACAAACTGGTCGCAGCCCGGGTCGAGACCCATCACCAGCTGTGGCAGCCAGAATTGGGGTCCTTGGAGCTTTAGAACCCCGTGATATCACGTGAAGTATTTAGGCAATTCTGCCGGCACCTCGAAAAATGGAAAATGGATTGGCGCGTGATTGCGCCGCGTTCAGCGTCGGAAACGACGTGTGCATCCTACATAAAGTGTACAGAGAGTTATATATATCTGCTACGTCGCGTTGGCGCGTTTGTGGGCTGACAATCATGGTTTTGGTACATGGCTCTCACACTATTTAACATGACG
>NW_012156467.1:8009-8797 GCF_000151545.1 Saprolegnia parasitica CBS 223.65 | reverse complement strand
GCATGCATGCGAATTCCAACGTTGATTTTTCGAGGTGGTCGAATAAACGCCCAGATGCACAACGTGTTTTCGCGCAGTTCGAAAACTCGACCGACTCCGACGCAGGCAGCCACAGTTGGCTATGTATATGGACTGGCCCAGTGACTTGCGTTTGGGACGTGGTAGGCGCTTGGGCTCTCGCAGCAAAGTCGTACTGCCGAGCGTCATTTTTCGCCGACTTGTACATAGCAATTACGAGTAAAATAGTTGAATTTTCGCAAACTCCGAGAGCGCTATCTCTCTTACATGGTATCGGAGAGCATGTTACATTGACGATAGTGGTTCTAGAGTCCGCTACAACGCCTCTAGCATTTTAATATACTATTTGAATGTATACACTATAACAGGGAATATTGGATTCAAATAGTATGCTCAATATACTGTCAAGAACTCTCGCTGCAGAGCTCGAACAGTGACGACATATAGCGTTTCGTACTCTCTTAAGTGCATACCATCACCATGCCAAGTATGAGCGCTTTCGTTTTCAATCATGAATTGTGCTCGAGCTCTCGCTCTACCGAGCCTGTGACGTCCGAATGTGGCTATATTTGGTATTTATGGCTATACCAAAATTAAGGTTGGAGACGCTGTGGCCTCGATCGGCGACGCAGCGGCCCTTAAGGTGGTTCTTTGGAGATTGTAGCATTCAATTTGGCGCGCTGCGCTGCACGATCTGCAACGTACCGAATTACAGGACTGTTCTTCTTACCACGGAGCGCCGTGACTGAACGCCTCCTTGTAAAATCATT
>NW_012156467.1:7361-7868 GCF_000151545.1 Saprolegnia parasitica CBS 223.65 | reverse complement strand
GGACGCACAGAGACACGGCGTTCTACCCAAACGCTGGGGGTTTATCCAGACGATATTTTCTCGGGCGCTTTCTCTAGCTCTAGAGAGGCTGTAATGCCGACGATCGTGGCAATCAAAGGCCTTCAAGTATTTGTTTTTAAACTCGCCAATAATTGCTGTTGCAACTAGGCGTCCCGTCGACTGTGGACGGTGAAACTCGTGTGGCCTAGGTCTTTTTTCGGTCATCGCTTCAATTCAAGACATTGGTTCACCAGCTAAGCGCTTGCAACGACCGCTGCCGTCTCTTGCAGCATGCGAATGCTTGGGTCTACGACGTTGAGGACCGATGCCACTCCAGCACGTGGAATCAGTATCCGGACAAACTCCGGATATCAGTTCACGCACGACCTCGTCTTAAATAGTGTGAAAACCATTCAGCACAACGACGAGTAGCAGCCCACAGACGCGCCAGCGCCACGTGGTGGCTGTGTATACATCTCCACACACTATTTGAACGACATACAAGTC
>NW_012156467.1:5608-6682 GCF_000151545.1 Saprolegnia parasitica CBS 223.65 | reverse complement strand
AAGGATCTGCAGAAGCAGTGCCATGACAGCGAGCGCAGGGCACACGCGATCAAAACCCATCGCGACCAAACACCGACAGAGACGATCAAGAAGCGCGAAAGCTTCGACGACGCGCTGTCCTCATCGCGGAGCGGCAGAAACGTCGAAAGCACCTCAACTAGACGACCAGAAATACGACGAAGAGACCGGCTGCGTGGGTGCGTGCAGCTGGTGCTTCGTATCAAGGAGGGTCGGCGGTGTGAGCGCACCCTTCTCTTCAGGCCCCTTGTACATAGGCTCGACCTGGTTGTCCGTCACGTCGCCGGTATCCGTGCATCCGTGCGGCTCCAAAGCGCTAAAACTCTTGCCGTGGCCCATTTTCATGGTGCGTCCGTCAAGGTTGGGTTCGGCCATCGTCGAGTCGTCCGCGGCAGCGGTGCGCTCAAGCGTGGCATCGGCCTCCATCATGATACCCCGGCGGCGGCGTCATGAGAAGCATCACGATCGTCCGGCGTCGCGACGTCGGGATCGTTGTTCGGCTGCTGGTCCTGCGGAGCAACGGCAGCGTCATCGTCGCACGGCGGCGACGACACAAAAGCGGCGGCAACGGCGCGGTTTGACGGCGGCGTAGTCGCAGAGGTGGTAGGCGGCATGATCGATGTGAACAAGTGCTACCAAATGTAACGAGTGGCCTTGGACGTCTCCGTTGGACACTGCTACTGCGCGTAATGAGGAAGCGAAAAAGCCTTGCACAAGACCCGTTGGTCGAGAGGAGGCAAAACTGAAAAGTGATCATTGGAAAGAAAGACGACAAAAGACTAACCTAAACTGACTATGCTGGATACGATGAACTAGACTAAGGGCATACTTCAACGTGGTAAGACGAGGCAACGAGGCACGTGCAAATGCGTATGTGCAGAGAATGCAGAGGCTGATGGGACTTGGACTGATATGGATGCAAGATGAAGTGGAACTGAAGAAAGGACGACATGGCGTGTGTGGACACGGCGACGATGCACAGTGACACACACGTTCGGGGGAGATGGTGGTAGCCGGGCGACTCACCTTGTTACAGCGACAACGAGCGAGTCAACC
>NW_012156467.1:0-788 GCF_000151545.1 Saprolegnia parasitica CBS 223.65 | reverse complement strand
GCCGCGCCCCGGTACACGCCAGCCACCACCAAGCCACTTCGGCCGTTTATCACACGCCCCACGTCGCTCAGCCCGACCCCACCCTCGCGTCGACGCTCGACGCTGGCCGTCCCGTGCGCACGATCCGCCGCCCGGCCCCGCTTCCGTGACGACGACGAGGCTCACTCGTCTTCGCTTGCCGTTGAAGGGGGGGGCATTGCCGGCTGCGCCAACATCCAGCTGCAACGCCTACGAAAGACTTTGTGTTCCTCGCGGGCCCTCGGCGACGTTCCCCAAGTCGCACAAGGAAGCCCATGGCGTCACCCGACCACATGCACTGGCTCCAGGCCGAAGCCACCGAACTCGCCCAGCTCACGGCGATGCGCACCTGGTCGTACGAGCCGTTGCCACACGGACGCAAGGCCATCGGCGTACGGTGGGTGTATGCCAAGAAGACCGACGCAACCGGCGCCGTCATCCGCTACAAGGCACGCCTCGTGTGCAAAGGCTACTCGCAAGTCCAAGGCATCGACTACAACGCAACCTCATCGCCCGTCGTCAAGTACGCAACGCTGCGCTTAGTCCTTGCCCTCGCCGCGGCCATGGGATGGTTCGTCGAGCAAGCTGACGCCGACAACGCCTTCGTCCAAGCCGACCTCGTCGAGGTGATCTTTGCCGACCAACCGGAAGGCTACGAAGACGGCAGCGCCCTCAAGCTGCGCCTCCTCAAGGCTTTGTATGGCCTTAAGCAGTCAGGCCTGGCGTGGTACAATCATTGCCACGCAGCCTTGACGTCGCTCGCCTTCAAA
>NW_012156466.1:176465-180208 GCF_000151545.1 Saprolegnia parasitica CBS 223.65 | reverse complement strand
GAGCTCCACGCCAAGTTTACGGAGAGCGACGCGTTCGTCGTCGTGACGCCCGAGTACAACCACACGTTCTCGCCCGTCATTTCGTCGCTCCTCAACTACTTTTACCACAACGAGTTTTACTACAAGGTCGCCGGCATCGCGTCCTACACGATGGGCCCGTACGGCGGCGTCCGCGCGGCCATCCAGCTGCGCCCGTACCTCGGCGAGCTCGGCTTGATCACGATCCCCAAGATCCTTCCGTTCCCGGCTATCCACGCGCTTCTCAACGAAGACGGTTCGGTCACGGCCGGCGCAGCGGGCGCCGACTCGTTGGCGGCCGTGAGCAAGGGTTTTTTCCCCGAGCTGCTCTGGTACGCGGCCAACCTCAAGGCCGGTCGCGCTGCCGGCACGCCGTAAACGTAGGTGGTCGATATTGTTTGAAAGCACGACGCATGTAACATGGTTCTCGTATTCATCAATTAATGACTTTGCGTCTACAGGAACCTTGACATCTGGTGCTACAAGCACACTCTGGCCATGTAGTGGAGGCTTGTGAACAAAACCTGAAAAGAAAATTGTCTTGTGGGTTATGCAGACACGGTGACGTGTCCTGGCATATGTGCTCGTGCATGATCGTCGCGCAGAATCTAGCCCTTGCTGTAGACCAGAAAGTCTACGCATTGTCTTACTTTAGAACTAGCATTCTATCTGGGTGTCTACAAAAGGTGTGCGCATCATGATAGTTGACTCATCGACGCTGCTTTGCAGACGTGCAGCGTATTAGTACTGGTGATGCAACGCATCACGATGACCGTCATCGATCGACAGTATTTCCATTTGCAGTTTTTAGCCTTGGACCTTAAAGCTCGATTCGAGGCCGCCCGCTTCTCCACCATGGTTCAGCTCGCATGCAACCCTTTACACTCGGTATACAAATAACAAATGCAGCCTTTTAGCTCGATAGCTTCTACATCATGTAAAGGCCATGAGCAAAAGCATCATTTGCCATAACCGATTCAGCTTGCTACGACGAACATGACTGCTTACTTTGGACGCGCGACGATGGTCGCCTTGAGTGCTGGGCTGGCCTACATGATCTACTCCAACGCCACTTGCACGCCGATAGACGTTGCCGCCGACGCACCAACGACAACTACCACCACGCAGTCGACTGCTGACGAACAACAACACGATCATCTCAACACCGATGCCAACGCGCCAGAACCACTCGAGGCCGCGATTGAGCCACCGCAGCTTGACGCTGCTACCATCCTGGAACTTCTTGAAGACACACAACAGCGCCAGTTGGACGTGATGCAGGCGTCTCTGGACGCGTCAACTGCCACTGCAGAAGCACTGCAGCAACAACTTGACACCTCCAGTGCCCGAGCAGCGGCAGCCGAGGCCACGATTCGTGCTCAACAGCACGAGCAGGATGTCATGGCCGCCGACCACCTTCGCGCGATCGATGCGCTTCGTACCGAGCACCAGCGCCAGCTTACAGCAGCACAGGCCTCTTTCGACGAATCTGAGCTGCAGGTCGCGACTCTTCAAGACCAACTCGACGCCTCGATTGCTTTGCAGGCCACCACACAAGCATCTCTCGACGAATCTGTCGAGCGTTTGGCGCACCAAGCTCTCGCGTCGCTCCACGAGTCGGCTGCAGCGGATGACGTCATCCGAAAATTGCAGCTAGAACTCAACGCAGCGAACGTGACGGTCGAGGTAGCAACGATGGACGCGGCGAGGGCTCTAGACGAGTGGCGCCGCGTGGTCTCGAGCCGCCTGTTTGAATGTCCACGCTGCGGCGGCGTCGACGACACGCCCATCATGATCGAGTCGGAAGAAGCACCAGTCGACGACATGGAGCGGTGGCCGTGTGAGGACGCCATGTCCGTGCCGGCCATCCTTGCAGCACCGCCGCAGCTGCCATCCATCACCGAGACGATCGAGGAGCTCACGGACGACGACGACAACCTCTCGTACAGACAAGGACGATCACGAAAGCTCAGCCGACTGCGCGAGGCCGGGCTTTGGCCACTCGGACCCAAGAAGAAGCCCAAGCCACCACGTCGAGCTCCGCGCTTGCCGATAGAGCCCCGCCCTGGCTTGGCCGATGTCTTTGCTGGTCTTGGAGCACTAGGTTTCGGTGGCTCTCCACTCTAGCCCTCTTCTCGAACATCAAAATAGTGTAGTGTAGTAGTGTAGTAGTACAATAGTGGTAGTTGTTGCAATCGTATATTGCACATGCGTTTGGTAAATAATGTCATAGGCCTGTTCAATTCGTAAGGTTATCGCTGCAGCTTGGTATCAATGCGGGAATCAGTCGAGATGACGCCGTAAACTTCCAGTTGCTGGTAGTAATAAAACGCGGTCGTATAGTTCGACTTTGATAAGGGTGCCACAAGAGAACATCGGCTCAGCTATCGACACCAAACCCAGTTCATAGCCTACTAATAGGTGAATGAGCTAGGTTGATGGTGCAGACAGGACTCCATTTCGATGCGAAGTGCTTGGACTCCGACTCTGCAGATCACGTGATCAGATAAGCACCTTCCACATCCCATGATTGTGCCCTCTTCAGACCTTTTCAGAGCCGTTGGCGGTGAGGTCACCTGCTAGATTCGGGCGTCCGAGTTTCTCGTTCACATCGAGCGACTATATAGACGGAGGTGCCACATCGAAAGCATGTAAAACGACTGCGTCGATCACTTCGCTTGCAAGCGCCAAAGCTGTTGGCCAAACGCAGAGCCCTACCCTCGCCAAATCCAGTGGTCGATATTTGAGATTGCCCAATCACAACGCGCGAGTTAAAAAATCGAATGCGGGTTCGAAGATCGCAAATCTTGCAACCCGGTACGCAGTTCATTCTGGCATTCGCCTCGTCTTTGCCGGCACACCTTCCATGCCGCTCACGATCTCGGTCATCATTGGCTCGGTCCGCCCGGGCCGCCAGGGCCTCCGCGCAGCCAAGCACGTCGAGGCGCAGCTCCTTGCGCAAGGCATCAACGTGCACCTCATCGACCCGGTCGTCCTCCAGATCCCGTTGTTTGGTAACCGGTACGACTACCTTCCGGCAGACCAAAAGACGCCGGCGCTCACCGAAGTCTACGAAAAGTTTACCGAGAGCGACGCGTTCGTTATCGTGACGCCCGAGTACAACCACGCGTACTCGCCCGTCATCTCGTCGCTCATGAACTACTTTTACCACAACGAGTTTTACTACAAGGTCGCCGGCATTGTCTCGTACAGCATGGGCCCGTTTGGCGGCGTCCGCGCGGCCATCCAGCTCCGCGCGTACCTCGGCGAGCTCGGGTTGGTGTCGATCCCCAAGCTCCTCCCGTACCCGGTCATCCAAGCGCTCCTCAACGAAGACGGCAGCGTCCAAGACGGCGCGGCCGGCGCCGACTCGCTCGCCGACAGCTCGGCCAAGTTTGTCAATGAGCTGGTGTGGTATGCTAAGAGCCTCAAGGCCGCCCGCGCCGCCGGCATGCCTTAATGTCCTCCGTCATCACGATATTGAATGGTTTCTGGACGACATAGTAGTAATGCCATGCCAACCACGCTCTTGGTCGTTAGCGTTGTGTGCTGCAACTGCGTGATGGCCAAGCCGCAAGCTCGACGTGCGAGGTCATCGTAGCACTCTTCTTGCAAGTCGAGCTAAGAGCCGAGGCATATTCGGGCGGTATTTGGTACCAGCGAAACCAGTTTGCATGTGGGATCGCGTGTCACGTTCGGAGATCTGGTGCGTCTGATGGGACGTT
>NW_012156466.1:167711-176318 GCF_000151545.1 Saprolegnia parasitica CBS 223.65 | reverse complement strand
ACCGCGCAGCGGCGACCACCGCCGTGGGCGATGCAGAGGCCGTGCGAGCGCGACCGCTTTTCACAGCCGTCCATCTTGCAGAGGCGGCGGCTCTTGGACGACGGGTGCGAGTCGTGCAAGTCGTTGAGGAGGTCGAGCGGCGCCTGCTGGTGCATGAACTCGGACGGCGGCTTGAGCTCGATCTCCGAGAGGTCGCACTCTTCTTCGGACGTCATGTCGAGGAGCGTATCGAGCGGCGACGAGTCGAGGAGGTTGAGCGTCATGACGCCGTCGTCCGTGCCGTCGAGCGAGTTGGCGCGGAGCTTCTCGGGCATCTCGTCGGCCTTGTCCATCAAGAACGAGTACAGAATCGACATTTCGCTGTTGTCAAAGTCCTCTTCGACGTTAAAGTCGACGTCGTCCTTGTCGTCGTCGAGAATCGCGCAGTCGAGGAGGTCGTCGAAGCTGCCGACGTCCACATCTTCCATCGACGCAGGCGCGAGCGACTCCATGAGCGGCTCGGGCTTGGTCGAGAGCTCGTACTTGGGCGCATGGTTGTTCATCATCATAAAGGGTGGCACCATCTCATGGTGGTGCATCATGGGCTTGGCCATTGACGTCTGGTACATGTTGCCTTGGTTGGCGTACCCCTGCTGGAGGCGGCTAAAGCTGCCAACGAGGGGCACCGAGGCTTCCATCGGGCGACACATCGCGATCGGGTGGCTTGGTGTTAAGGAGCGGTCACTGCCGAGCTCAAAATAGACAAATGCTGGAAATCGGCGCCGACCAAGTCCAATCCAGTGTATACTGTGCCCAAGACAGAGATTTCGAGCCAGAATCTGCGAAACTTTAAATGACTTTGGCGCGTTCAATCCTCCCATGTACTTGGGGTTTGTATGCAATTTCGCCATCTTGAAAAAAATACAGAGCGAGGGCAGCTGGCGTGGCACCTCGTCGCCGCGATTTAAATTATTTTCACCCCCGCTTACTCAAGCCGTGTGTTTATAGCGTAATTTATTGGAATGTTTTATGCGAGCGGCAGGTGCAGAGAAATGCAAAACGAGCACAAAGATGCGTCAACGCACTCGTCACTGGTGGCGACGTGGGTGCTGCGGTCGTCGAGAGGCCATCGCCTTTAGAGAGGAAGAGACACGGCGAAGCGAGGTGCAATATGCAGCGGCGAGCAGGAATCGAAGTCACGAAGGAGCGATCGCGCCGCCATCGGTCCAGCGCCGGCAACGTGCGCCCGACGACGACCGAGACAGGTACCGTCTGACACCCTGTAATCGTGCAGGTGACGTTTCCACCAATCAGAGCTTGGGTGCAAGGGGCCTCGCATGTGATTGGTCACATGAGATTTGTAGCAAGAAACTGGGTTTCCGTCATCGGCGCGACGGGCGTGGGCGCATTTTTACGTGACGCGGGCGCGTCATGAAACCTCCACCAATCAGATGACGCTCTCGTCACGCGAAGGTTCCTCGAAAGCGACCGCGACAGCAGGACAGCCGTCCATTTGTCCATTTGTGTGGCCTTCAAGAAGACGAGCCGTGGACGGTGGACGTCGGACACACTTGAAGTTGTAGTGTATACAGGTCCAACGAAGCGGTTGTGGAGGTTGCTACGGATTGATGGTGGGGAAAGGGTGCTCGTAGGGTCACGGGTCGAGGGGACCAGTCGTATGTGATGTTCGATATGCGATATTGACCTGGCATTTCGCACGACCCCAACGGCAACCAATGGTCAATTGGATGCGCAAAGAACCTTGTGGAAGATACCGTCTCGCCGGATTCGCACCATTCTCACTCGGTTGCAATCGCTTTGCTCTCAACAAAAGAAGGTTCTCAACCGCGACGCGACGACCCAAAATCAACCTGGCGTCGGCGACTGTAATCGCGCGGTCGAAGGCTACCAACGCATCACGCGAGTGGTGTCGCCGCATCCCGTGATGGGTCGGTGTCGTGGAAAGGAGCGGCGAGTAACGTGGTCGGATGCTTGGTACGAGCGTGGTCCGAGGCAGAAACAGGTTGACACGACGTCGAGTACTGGCAGCACGGCGCTTCAAGGCCGCCTGTCGTCGCATTCAATTACAGGTACAAATGCACTTGATGATGCATGGACGAGGCCATTGGCACCTCTTACGAGGCCCTTCTGAATTGCACCGTGGTCCAATGTGGCCAAAATCAGCTCTCAAATCTGGTTACTATTGGGTACATTTCACTTTGTAGACCAGACCGCAACGATGTCGTGATGCTGGGATTCGTGTGCACAAGGTCTCTATCCCATCGTGTGTGCCCGTGTAGTAGCTTTCGGCGATCGCGGAGTAAAGGCGCGGGCTCGCATTCCATACTAGCTGCATCTCATAATGTCTCTTGCGTTCGATTGCTGCAAAAGTACCCTGGGACGACGGCTTGGTAGTAAAGGCAAGGGCGACGCGCTGTCGTTCGGTCGCTCACTTGTCATCCTACCGGTATGTATTGCAATTCCAATACTACCGTGCACTAGTTCAATACGAGTACGTACATGTAGTGGTCGAGTAGACCAGGTCGCGTCGCGTAGATTCCCATATCTTGGGTGGTTTCCAAGCCACTCCAGTTGCCGCCACACGTCCACGGTGGGTGCAAGACCAAGCAATCTCACCGGGCCGACCCACCATGGCCGCCAATTTTTTAGCCGCGAGTCGAATGCATGACGAGCGTATGCATCAGGGCTTGCCCCAAAGGGTTCTTCAACAGAGCTTGCCATCGTTTGTGTGGAGAGAGCGACGAGGCGAATACGTAGTGCCGTACATGCGGGTGGCTCAAAGTGAAGTCGCGTTGAAGCAAACATCGTTGAAGATGTCTTCAAGATAGTGCGCGTTTCCAAGACCAACGTATAGTACTCGTCGGCGCGAGGAGAACATTGGATGGATGGGTTGGTGCTGGAGTCGATGGACTTGGCGTCGAATAGGGCTAGGGCATGGAGTAGCCGCGGAGCATGTTTTTACATCCGTCCACGGCGCGCGGCAACCCATGCATGTGGGCGTCGGGAAGCCAAGAAGAGGTGGCGATCCGTACCCAAGCTAAAAACAATTTCCAGCGAGACCTCCTCCGTCGAAGGACTCGTGCGTCTATCGTAGTGTCAAACGGCATCCCCCATCGGACACTTGGGAAGCCGCAGGGTTGACGAATGCCGACTGTCGAGATGGATCGCTACATACACAGCTCACGCCAAACGACCAAGTGGTAGCCCCAACTCCCACGTATTCAGGCGTAGCGCTATAGTAAGATTACGTAGTCTTGGAGCTCGTTCTGCCTTATTTCGTTCCAAGGCGAGCACGGTTGGTCGATAAATCTCTGCCAGTTCTTTATTGTCAACGCAGCCACCGACACAAGCAACCAACCTCCAAGACATACCATTATGGCTCTTGACAAAATGGCCAGTATGCTTCCAGTATGACCCCTAAGGCGTCCAGAGTGTTCTGCTGGGTCGGCAATGAGTCCTCTATCTTCATGTACTGTGGTGCCTTCCGGGCAACGCAAACACCGCAGCGAGGCGGGAGCCATCTTCCAGGACGCAGGCAGTTGCATTCGTTACGTCTGAGAAGGCAGATTCTGAAGTGATTAGCATTGAGCAAACATGACTTACCACTAGTAATATAATACCCAGACACAACAATCAAGAATGGATTGACAGAGGAAAGCTGGATCGCGCTGGGACCTATGCAGCGCGCTTGCAGACAAAATGTTGAGCGCACTGTCCATAGCGGTCAAACCAGGCATGGGTAGAACGACGGGTATCGTAGTATTCCCTCGTAGATAGCCGAGCAGATTGGGGGCATCGAATGTAGAATAGATGCCCTACCATCGGTGGACGAGGTGGGTTAGCTACGGGCTGCCGAATGCGGAATGGCTTGTGTTGCTGCTTGACCCTCTGTCCTTCTACTTTACTGTTGCTCGTGCCTGCTCGGCCCGTGTTACCGTGATTCGATTGATATTCTAATCCAATGCACAATACCGATTACCCAACGATCGGGATTACTGCGTCGGAGTTCGTCGCGGACTTCCGGCTCCCACATCGCCAGCAAGGACTACCCTACGGATCAACCTACTGACATGGACCACCAGCGCTAGACCACTCGCCGATATGCCGGCGCGAAGCTCGCGGCCAACAACCTCGACGCGCAGCCGTCACGATCGCCAACTCACTCATGCTTACGGCGACGCAAGGGTGCGATCCTCAACAAGCCCCGCACATCGTCGTCGATACAGGAGTCAAGCATGCTACAAAGGTATGTGCTTGCATGGAAACGAGTAAATGGACATGCAATGGACGATGCTTCGCTCTACACGAGTACTAAGCTACTACGCTACTACGTTCCTAAACCAACGCAAGCGAGCAAGAGCCGCCCGGTGAGGATGGCAGAGTCTGTGGGCCGAATGCTGCGGTGTCCTCACCCCGGCGTAGTACCAAGGCTACCCGACCCGGCGGCGGTGCGGACCTTGCAAAATAAGAAAGGATCGAAATCGCGATGGCGTTTTTCTCGCTTAAAGGCGTCAAAGTGTACAAGCATGTTGTAGAAACAAATTTGTACAGTTCCGAGCGTAGGTATTATACCCTAGTCGCTCTCACCTGTAGAGCTGCATCCGCCGCGGCAAAACGGGCAAATCTACCGTATATATGACCGTATATACGATGTGGGTGGGATAAGCACGGTGATTCGATGTCCAGCAACGGGCTGCATATAAGCTTGGTGGTGACTGGTGTAACCTGTGCGTCTTCTAGAGCTTCTTCACCGCGGACCACGAGTACACTTGTACAGTTGCTAGTCCTTCCCACGAACCACGACGTCCACAAGTGGCCGCGCCAGCACCTTGTCCCGCGGATCGCTCTCCTGCCTTCGCCTGCGTAGATCAAGTTCCTCAAATTCTTGAAGGGTGTCGCCACCTCTCGTGGCTCATCACTGCCACGTCTTTTGTCACCTAGTATGTGGGTTTTGCATAGGTCGCCTCAAGGGACTAGCCTTTGGAGATGACGTTTTCCCTCACACACTCGACCAACGTGAACCGAGTGTACACAACAAAGAAGGTCCTACATTTTTTTAGCATAGTTTTATCTATTGTAATAGACGACCCACTTCAACAACAACAACGAACCACAACGTCAAAAGACACTTCACGGTATGTCGCTATGCCCTTAAATCAAACCGGATCCGGATAAAGATACCGCTTGGCGATCTTGAAGAGCCGCGCGAATGGAAAAAAATCTCTCACCAAAAGAACATCGGCAAGCTCACTATGTTGAATACATCAATGCAGAGCATTGATGCGGCCGTTAGGCGTAGTAGTCCCTAATAATAAGGGGAGCATCCGCCCCGCGACTACACCCTGCCGCTGCAACCATACTATTAAAAATAGTAGTGTGCCACGCCCGCACCCCACTGCCTCTGATTCACTCCATACGCAAAAGCATAGATTGCGCTGGTACTCGTACTACTGGTAGTACCAATATATGTTCTCGTGATTTACAAGGGTCTATACAGGATAAATGGGCCCTGGATTAGTCGACCCTAGACGTGCAATATCCGCATTGCTATCATGTCGGTTTGCCTTGACGAGTCAACGCCAACGACGGCATGACGCGCCACGTCAACTGTGGCGCGTGACAAACACATGACACGGTGACAGCGAGCGGTTGACGCCGCCGACAAGCTCGCCGACGTCTCTCTACATTGTACTATTAGCTGCAAGCAGCACAACACTCCGCGCGCCTACAATGTGTTGACGCACTCGGCACCACGCGTAAGTCGGTGTCGGCATGATCGTTTGGATTCAGAAACCACGCAACACCACTGCGTTCTCTTCCTTCGCCGCAAAACGGGATCGGTCGATTATGCTACAAAATATGCTCGTACTCGGCCCAACTCGATGACTATTGTATGTACAGTATTGGTATGTGTTCCAGTGAGTTTCTTCTACCGGTATCGGAGCTTCGAGAACACTCGCATGCCTATACAATAAATAAATGAATATGACTCGCATTGAAGAGAAGCGAAGCATACACCCGCCTCGAGGGACAAGGCCTAGCGGCGTGTCAACACACCACGGACCGCCAACAAAGTACACCAAAATCTCCGTTTTGATTTCGGGAGTATTGCCGTGCACAGCATCAATTCTGGTCGCGGGCGCCATTATTATTTGATGCCACGTTGTAAAGCTAAACTTCAACAATGCAACACTTTGCATATGCACCGAATGTGAGATTCGATTCTTCGTCGGCGCACGTCCCTCCTATACTGGTACCACACATACCCTTGACGCTCTTGCTGCGACGCAGAGCTACTACACCTCCAGTGTGTGTGCGAACACCAGTATGTACTGTATGATGCACAAGGCAATGCGCGTGCCGATGGCGTGGCCACCCGAGCGCCAGCGCAGCGCGATCACAGCTTTGCAATTACACCGCCATATGTGTATGTCGGGAGGAGCACCATCTGTTGGTCGTGGCAGCAAATGGCGTTTACAGCCCGTGCATGACGACGACCAAGGACCTGTTGCAGTCCCGCGACCGATCTGCGGCAGCAATGGGCCTTCTTTCTGGCCACGCATCAATGCACGAGCCCAAGTCCGAGGATGACCTGTACCCCAAAAAAATGCGTCTGCTGGTATTTGGGTCGGTGGCGTTCATGTAGCAACATATCGTCGTCCTTCTTGCGAGGTGTCGGAGTTGACGCCGCAATAATGATTCGTATCTCGGACGATTCCAGCACCTACAGAGACGAATCCACTCGTAGCGTTACCACGAGGCAGCGTCTTCTCGGTACTATTGATACCAATGGACGCCGTCGGGCACCACTGGACCGCCGAGCACTGGAATAATATACACCAGGGCAAAGTCGGGCTCGATCTCGCGTTCGATGGTGTCGCAAGGCGACCTGTCTCGCACGCAAGACCCACCATTTCATGAAAATACACTGCAACGCGCCATAAGTACGCATCCGATCAAGGGGTGTTCTACACATCGCAGCGACGCATGACCTTGTCCACGCGCAAACTGGTTTCACAAACTGCACAACAAGTTAGCAGGATATTGTACCCGTAGGCAGGCCGAACCCTTTGGCTCCTGCGTTTTTTCGTCCGTCATACAACCAAGAATACAGCATCAAGTCCAGGCCTTGGAACCCAACTCGACGCCATAGCCATAGCCATAGCCACGGCAGGGCCCAGGACGGTCAAGCAGAATCACACTCGTGTAGGGTCAGTGCGCACATCTCCGTCTCGGGGTAGTACAGCACAAGCTCTACGCCGAAGTGTAAACAGCGATAGACTTCGGCGGGCAATCTGTCGTCGGCCATGGTCGGCGATAACTCCACGAACAATCTGTCCTTGTCCAGATGTGGTCGAGTCAAACCACATCTGGTAGCTCATCTGGTGCGAGCGTAGTGACTGGAATCTAACCGTTCAGTCGCTGCATTGCAATGTGTGCACGAATCATCGTTCCGCTGTCCCGTGCTTCTGCTACGACACCCTCGGCACGTATAGCGTGGACGCACCATCCATAGACAGACAAGTCTCACCCGAGCGGCAGGGGCTACTAGTATTAATAGTACCGGAACTACCAGTCGTCAGAGAATGCAAGGGCAAGGTGGTACAGCTGTATCATGCTACATCGTGGTGTCGGCCACTGATGACGCCGTGGGCATCATGTCCTGCACATCCTCGTCGTGCCGACCAGCTTTCAGCCAATCCACGCGCACCTCACGGTCGATTCCGCGCCCAGTGCCACCCAGGTGGCATCAGCTATGCGCCTGCGATACACGGGTGCCCAAGCTTCGTTTCTGAGACGACGACGGCGGAGTCATTATTCTTGAATTCGCTCGTCGCCGCACACGGCCTTCTCACGCCTTGCTCTGCGCCGAGCTGCCTGGACCGCATGAGCCAGATACCCATGCTCGCGAATAGAGATGAGCCGTCGCTCGAGTCGTACGACCTGCATATCATTTCGCAGCGCAAGTCGTCGATGACGGGGTCGATCGCCGCCGACTCGCTCTTCGCGCCCACTGTGAGCGACGGCACGGCGTTGGCCCACCAGCTGCAGCACCCAACGACGGACAACAACGCCGACGACGAAGCCGCCACCCGCCGGTCGTGGGCGCACTACTACGTCGGCGCGCCTGGCACGCTCCTCGGTGGGGCCATTGGCCTTGGGCTCGGGCTCTTTCTTGCCACGGAGTCGGTCAAGTCACAGCTCAAGCAGTACGACTACGCCGAGAAGCTCATCGTGCGCTGGGGCGCGCTCTACTTTCGCGCCGTGAGCTGTCTCTTGTCGCCGATCGTGTTTGTGAGTCTCGCCCGCGCGGTCGCCGACATTGTTGCAAGTCCGCGCATGACGCGCATGGGGTGGCGGCTCGTCGCCTACTCGTTTGGGACCACGTTATTGGCTGTCGCGCAGGCCATGGCGTGGGGCTTCTTGTTTGCCGACAAGTACGACGGCGCCGAGTACAAGTTCAAGTATTCATCGTTTTCGATCAAGTGCCCCAACACGAATGGCTTGACCCTTGGCGCACACAAGAACGGAACTTTGTACTGCGCCAACATGACGGCCAAGCAGCTCAAAGCCAACGGCTTCCCGCTCTACGACGACACCAAGCAG
>NW_012156466.1:145839-167611 GCF_000151545.1 Saprolegnia parasitica CBS 223.65 | reverse complement strand
CGCGCTTCGCCTTGGCCACCGGCATGGTCTTTACGAAAAATGGCGGCGCGCTCTACATTACGCTCTCGCTCTTCTGGGTGCTCCACAACTCGGGCATGATGCGGTACATCTCCGACACCAAGATGGGCCTCGTCGCCTTCTCGTCCGTGATTGGCGCCTATGCAATTGCACCCGTCCGCACGGGCGGCGTCGCGGTCGTGCTGTCGCTCTTTACCATGATCACGGGCCTCTCGATCCCGTACGCGATGCACTTTCTGCTCGTCGCCGAGTGTTTTTTGGACCCGATTGCAACGGTTGTGAATACGTGGAGCAACGCGGTGATTGCTCGCATCGTGTTGCACGAAGAGAAGAGCCGCCCCCGGGCACATGTAGTTGCGGCAACGGACGTGTAGTTGTTAATTTATTGTACATTTTTTTGGCTCTGCTTCTGTTGGACCTTGTTGGCTGAAGCATCGACGATGTTGTTGTGGCTCTCGTATATAAAGCTGTGCTGCATGTCGCGATCATTGATGGTGCAACTAGAACGGAGCACAGACTAGGGCCCATGATACGATTTTAGAATAGTGAAGCTTGTGTGGGAACTCGACCGGCCTTTCTATGCACGTCGTCCTCGCTAGGGGTTATCCGGTACTGTACCTGGACCACGACCTTGCAACGCATACGCCAGCCGGCAGTGACGACACCTGTACGTCGAAGCTGACGCCGCCTGCAAGAGGCTCTGCGTCCTGCGGGAGTAGCTGCGATGGTTGGCGCGTGGGCCGTAATCCTGGACGCACACAGATGATCGTTTTTCCAAAATCGCACGGGCGCTTGTGCTGCCGAGCGGCTAGCATACGATCGTAGTCCATGGCTATCATTTCTCAGAGACGAGCGCCGACGCGGTGCTTGTGGCCGTGCCGTCTCTGGTGTCGTACTGGTACACACACACTGGTACACCCGTCTGCGCTACAAAGCCACAAACAACTAGAGAAGAGCGACGACACTAATACTATGTACTAGTTACCCTTGGGCAAGTGAGCTCACAGTGTGTAATTGACGCATACTGCGTATTGAAGAGTTGATGATGGAAAACGAATCACAAGCACCGTCGAGCGCATGTCTCGAGCTCGCATCTCGCCGGGTGCCGACGGACTAAGAAGCACGCGTCGTGGGACACGGAGGCGTTGCCGAGCCCCCACCAGGCACGCTGTCACCTACCATCACGCTGTCATTGTCGGTCAAGAACGTAGTGGGAAATGGGACAGACAAGTGCAAACTCCAAAGATCACTTCAACAACCGAAACTGCACTATTTTTCGAGGCCGTCCATTCTGTACCCGGCGCGTAGTAGCATGGGACAGTCGACGGCGGAAAAGGCGTGGTGCAGATTCTGCACCACGGGGATTGTGTCGGCGTCCATGCCTTATCCAGTGTAACAGGTG
The DNA here is from genome assembly GCF_000151545.1 of Saprolegnia parasitica CBS 223.65. Taxonomy (NCBI): domain Eukaryota; phylum Oomycota; class Saprolegniomycetes; order Saprolegniales; family Saprolegniaceae; genus Saprolegnia; species Saprolegnia parasitica. The sequence continues at coordinate 166,191 of NW_012156466.1, read as the reverse complement.
TCTGGGACACCGAGGCGCCCGCTCTCCTCGGCCACTTGTCGGCTCCAGCTGGCAGTTCGATACGACCGAAACGCACAAGGCTCACTCTTGGTTTTGCAACGTGTAGCATGTTTCCCATGCTTTCAAAAGACGATGCGTACTTGGAAGGCGACTATGACATTGTGGCCGCTGCGAATGGCGCGACGCCAAGCCGGGGCAGCCAAAAATCCTCGTCTGCTGGCATTTCCGTGCTGACGAGCGAGCCGACGACCGCGCACCGGCCAGTGATGTACCCGACGGTCATTCCGGAGGACCAGCGGTCGGGCGCTGGCGACGACGACGAGGGCCGTCGATCCTGGACCCACCACTACGTCGGCGCCCCCGGGACGCTTCTCGGCGCGGTCCTTGGCCTCGTGCTCGGCTCCGTGCTCGCGATGGAGTCGGTCAAGTCGGAGCTCAAGCAATTCGAGTACACGGAGAAGCTCATCGTGCGCTGGGGCGCGCTCTACTTTCGCGCCGTGAGCTGTCTTCTCGTGCCGACCGTCTTTGTGAGTCTGGCGCGCGCGGTGGCCGACATTGTGTTCAACCCGCGGCTCACGCGCATGGGGTGGCGCATCGTCGCGTACTCACTGCTCACGACGATCCTCGCGGTGGCCCAAGCCATGGCGTGGGGCTATCTCTTTGCCGACAAGTACGACGGCGCAACGTACATGTTCAAGTACTCTGGCTACTCGATCACGTGCCCGCACAACAAGACCGAGTATTTGCGCATGGCACCTAACGGCACGCTCAACTGCGGGCCGCTGCCGTCGCGCCAGATCCGCACCATGGTCTTTCCGCTCTATGACAATACCAAGCAGCTCGTGCTCGCACCGGATATTCGCAAGCTCATCTACTACGAGTCGACGACCAAGGAGATTCTGCATGGTTTGCTGCTTCTGACGCCGGGCAACGTCATTGGCGCGTGGCACAACAACGAGGTCATGAGCATCGTGGTCTTTGCCATGGTGTTTGGGCTCGCCGTTGGTCTCGCGCGAGTCAAGCCGCTTCTCAAGCTCCTCATCGGCCTCGAGACGATCTTCAACACGATGATGGCGACCGTAGTGAAGACCGCGCCCATCGCACTTATCTCGCTCATCGCCGGCCCCGTGTACGCTGGCACGCACGTGCTCACGCTCGAGAAGGACCTCGGCCGCATCCTCTACTACGTGCTGACGTTCTTTTGCGCGACGCTCGTCCACGCCTGCGTCGTCATGCCACTTCTGTTTCTGCTTCGGACCAAGCAGTCGCCGTGGCGCTTCCTTGTGGTGCTGAAAGAAGGCTTGCTGCATGCCCTCGGCAGCTCGGCGTCCATGAACTCGCTACCGGTCGTCTCGCGCTGCTTTGAGCGCGCGCCCGGTGTCCACGCCAACGCCCGGACGCGCTTCGCCTTGGCCACCGGCATGGTCTTTACGAAAAATGGCGGCGCGCTCTACATTACGCTCTCGCTCCTCTGGGTGCTCCACAACTCGGGCATGATGCGGTACATCTCCGACACCAAGATGGGCCTCGTCGCCTTCTCGTCCGTGGTTGGCGCCTATGCAATTGCACCGGTCCGCACGGGCGGTGTCGCGGTCGTGCTGTCGCTCTTTACCATGATCACGGGTCTCTCGATCCCGTACGCGATGCACTTTCTGCTCGTCGCCGAGTGTTTTTGGACCCGATTGCAACGGTTGTGAATACGTGGAGCAACGCGGTGATTGCACGCATCGTGCTGCACGAAGAGAAGCTCTTGAAGCCGCGGTCGCACGCGTAATAGGCGCACGCCTTCTTCACCTTTGATGGGTTTCGAATGCTCGTATTTAATGCGTCGACAAGATCATGTACAATAATGTCGACTACTCTGTCTACTTGTGTTGTCTATATCTCTTGAAACGACGAGGACGTCAAAGAGACGTTGTCGACACGGATAGTCCTTTAGGATATTTGGATTTTAGGATACGTATTTGGATACTTAGATATGATGGACAAGTAGACAAGTGGATAGGCGGGTGCCCGAATCTCTGCGTTGAGTAGGAGCGCAGAGCAATGAGAAGGCTCGTTAGATAAAGAAATGGCTTTGCTAAAAGCAACGCGTTGCGATTCGCTGGAGATGGACCATGCGAAGGGGCAGATCGAGCAGGCAGATGCAGATTGTGTCTACCATATATATCTGCAAACGATTAACTATAACTGCAAACGACCAAGTCTTTCGTCCATTTCTCAAGCGACCGACATGGAGCTACCATTGAGTTTGCGTTGCACTGTCTCGTCGGGCAACTCATACCAGTAGCAACGCTGTAGTACTTTAAGCACCGAGACAGGCGTCCCAGATAGATAGATGTGTATAGCTTGAAAGAAAAACACTAGGGCGTACACTCACTTGGCGCAGGCGCCGTCGACGGCACGAGCGTCAGTGCAACGGCGTCGCAGTTGGTGACGACGACCGGATACCGGACGGCGGGCGCGACCTCGTCGTAGCTCAAGCCGACGTCGACGCCGTTCTTTTCAAACCAGATGCGCGATGCGTCGCGGTCGTAGTGGCACGTGAGCACGTCGCCGTCGGCAAAGCAGGCCGCCATCTCGTCGATCCCGCACGTCTGGGACGGCCGCAGCAGCTTGCAGAACCGGCCTGTCGTGTCGCCGTTCGCGTTGAAGGCGCCGGCCTTGCAAAAACCGACCCACAAGTCCGTGTTCTCGTCCGAGTCGGGGCCTTGCGCGTCGATGCGGATGCTAAAGACGTCGGCCGGCGTCCCGGCCATGACGCAGTTCCACGAGTCGGACATGATCTTCTTGGTCGTCATCGTCTGCTTGTCGTTCGAGACCGACGTCGTCATGCTGCACTTCAAGACGCTCCAGCGCAGACCGTCCACGCGCGGCTTCTTGGTCGTGGGCGAAGCAGTCGCCATACTGCTGTGCGCACGCTTGCCCGACGATGTTGCAGTCGTCGTGCGCTGGGTGGCTGCAACGTCTGGCGAGCTGGTCGCGCTGCGGGCTGTTGTCGTAGGCTCCGTGTACAAAGCTACAGGCGGTGCATCGTCCGAGAGGCTTGGCTTGGCGGCGGCGGCGGAGCTGCAGTCGTCGCCCTTGTCGCCCGTCATGCTGTGGCAGTGACAGTGGCGGTGCCGAAATGATAAACGCGGCTCGATTGGACCAAAAAGAAATAATTATAGCCAATCCCAAGCGATGCACAGTGCAACGGTCCGATTCTGCCACGTCACACGGTCACACGGACCCATCGACTCAACGCCCAAGGGAGAGCGACTCGGCCAAGGACTTGAAGCTGCCATGGTCAAATGATACCTACCTAATGGGTCCCATCCTTGGCCCTAGAGGAGGATAGATTGCATGTACATGGCTTGTTTTGACTCTCTGACGGGGGCAAGCGCAGGATGTTGCATGTTATGTGTGGTCGTCTCGAGCTAGAAATAGTAGCAGTATATAGCTTGTTGCGCTCTCTTCAAGCATTGGGCCTTGCAGAGAAGGCTGCTGCATGTTAAATGGACGTAAAGTGAGGGAACAAGGCAGCAGTGCGCCTCCTCGTACGACTGTTGCGACGCATGACCCGTGCCGTCATGCTGGTTAGCTCTACGTCGCGGCGAATTGCTCGGTCGACCGATGGCCTTGCGACCACCGACAACAACTCATGCGTCGTTTCGTTTTGTTACATTAGCGTCGAGATACCTCGACGTGTGACATTGCGACCTCAAGACGACGTTTACGGTTTTTCGTTCCTGGAGCGGAAGCTGGATATTCCCTACGAGCGCGTGCTGTTGCAAAACGGTAGAGCGTCATTGACAAGTCGACAAAAGAGACAGACTACCGGTATTAGGAGAGACCATCGTATCGCTCGTACGATCGCACAGCACCGTCGATGACGGATGCTCGAGGACCGTACGGGCGTGATCCTTGCCGCGCGAGAACGCCACTCGCTCGTCGATTGCTCGATCAAGGACGAGCTCAAAAGTGCTGGCGAGGCTTGGCATTTGACCCTAACCCTAATTTGACGATTTCAACCCCACCACAATCCATCTTTGAGAACCATCCAAGGACGACGAAAGAACCCTACTATCAGATTTGTACTGGACCATTGTCGGTGGTTGGTCACAGTTTTGGCACGACTCACCTCCCAAACGAGAATGGTGGAAACATGCAAAATCCATTGGTTCAAACTCCGACACAATGCAATATGCTCGATATGATGATGGACAACGCCTTACGCGACCTATGTACGTTCACGAACGTCAAGCACGACGGTAGAGATGGTCCGATACTACCTCGTTGGCGTTTATTCGGAAATCGTCCGCAGGCCCACGGCGCTGGTTGCTGCCTTCTTGTCCAGGATCGGCGCGTCGGCGCCGCCGTCGCGGCGCAGCAAAAGCTCTTTGACGATGGCCGCAGCTGTCGGGCGCGTCGTTGGGTTGAACGACAGACACTTGTCGGCGAGGTTCTTGAGCCAAAGCGGGCATGCCGCACTCATCGTTGGACGCAGCTGCCCCGACCGAACCTTGGCTTCGACACCGCTGCGGTTGACCATATCTGAGTACGGTTCACAGAGCGTATCGAGTTCGGTCAAGACGACGCCGAACGAGTAAATGTCGGCGGCCGTCGTGTACGCGCGACCTTTTCCCCCCAGATCTGGCACCCGCAGCACTTCCGGCGCCATCCAGTACGACGTGCCAGTGTTGGATGTCATGGGAGCGTTTGGGTCGAGGGTGCGCGCCGAGCCAAGGTCACCGAGCCGGACGTAGTGGGTTCGCGAGAGAAAGATGTTGAGGCTCTTGACGTCGCGATGAATCACGTTGCGACGGTGGAGGTCAGCCAGCGCCAACGCCAGCACCAGCGCAACCTCGATCGTCGAGAGCTCCATCTCCACGGGCACCCCAAATCGCTTGAACTGGAGGGACTCGTGCAAGTCCCCGAGCTCCATGTACTCCATGACCATCGTCGGGCTGTACACAAACGTTCGCGGCTGCACGACGTGCGGCGTTCGAGAGCCATTGTCGAGGACTGCGAGCAGCGGCTGGAGGTTCGGCGACGTGCACCTAGTCCCACGATTTTTGTCGCTCCAACGCAGTACGTCGTACGTGCGCATCGTGTTGATTTCTTGCTCAAAGTTGCTCATATCACGTGGGTTGGGGACCTTTCATGACCACGGCTTTGCCCCCGTATGTGCCCATCTTGACGGTGACGCTGGCGCCGTTAAAGATGTCCCGTTCGATGACGAGCTCGTTGGCTATGGCCTAGTATATTGGATAGTGCATCCGAGTAGACAATATGGACATGTTGACACGGTACCATTGCTGGCGCAGGGTACACATAAGGATAGAGCACTTGTGCGACAGCGTCGTTGGCTTGCCGGATCGCCAGTGCCAGGAGCGTCCACCCGTCTTGCTCCTACAAGCCCCATTGCAACTTGATGACGCTTGTCGAGTCATCGCACCGGTCGCATCGTCGTTGGGTCGGCGCCCATCACCAAGAGGCAATGCACAGCGTCGACGTGGCCGACCACCACGGCTTGGACTAAAGTCTGGTTCATAACTTCCTACACCGACGATCATCGTCACTGGTCCAGCCACTAGCTCTACACACCGAATCGGCGCCGTTCAATGCGGTGCGAAAGATGGCCAGCAGCGCATCTCGGCGGCTGGTATCCTCGATGGTCGCAGGGGCTGCCTCCTATTGTGTGCAATGTCAGACAAACATGCACTCAATGTAGCCGACCGGATCCGCGACGCTCGGTGGCAGGTGCGAAAACAACATCTCGGCGACCTCGGTGTGGTCCATGTCCATGGCCTCGGCGTAGCTCGAGCGAACAGAAGACGTCATTGCCTCGAGCGACAGCGCCTTCAGGAGCACATTGGCACTTGCGACATGACCTTGGCGAGCAGCCAAGAGCAGCGGCGACGTCCCGTCCTGCTAGCCGCATTCAAGAACGGCTACGCGATAGAGGCGGTACCGCATCACTGACAACGATCGTCGCTCCTGCGCGCACGAGTTGCTCGACGACACGCTCATGGTTCTTGGCCACGGCCACGTGCAGCGCCGTGCGGCCATTCTACGCAAACCACAAATGCCATCGAAAACCACGGGCGATAGAATAAACGCACATCGTCCGTCGTGGTCATGTCGACGCCCTTTTTCAAAAATGCAGCGACGAGGTTGAATTTGCCACTCGACACCGCGTCCAAGAAGCATTTGTTCTCGGCGGCCTCTGCGTCTTTGAAGGCTTTGGTAATGGTTTTGTTGCGCTGCTTGTCGATCGCAATCTTGAGTGGCGTCTCGCCCGCCTACGCATATGACACAGGCGCGTCATGTCCCAAGCTATTAATCGTGGACAACGAATGTAATACCATCGTGTTGGCAAAAATGTTGAGCGTGGTCGAGAGGAGGATCGTGATCACGTCGAAGGTTCCTGTCGCCGCAGCCTCGTGGAGCAGCGTCCATCCATTCTACAAGCATGAAGTGAGCCTTTCTCTGTGCCACAGGAGCGAAGAAGAAGGACTACACTAGTAGTGGAGTCAAGAGACGCCCCGGATTGAATCAAACGCGAGACAACGGGCGCGTGGGCGCACTTGACTGCGACGGCAAGGGGTGTACAGCCGTCCTATACAGCAACGAGCGAATCGAGATACCACGTGTCGAGGAACCGTCGTACGCTGTTGGTCCAATTGAGGCCTTTCATTGGCGCATACAGGAGCAACTTTTCCACAATAGACGCATGTCCCTTCATCGCTGCGAGATGCAGCGGCAGATTGCCGCTCTAGATGTCGGCATGAAGGGTCGTGACGAGAGTTGCAGTGGACTACCTGGTCGCTGCGACAAGAGAGGGACGGATCCTTTGCCAGGAGCAGCGTGACGATGGCGTCGTGGCCCTTGGTGGCAGCCACGTGCAGTGCCGTGGCTCCATCCTAAAGTTGCAGAAGTAGCGTTGGATGATGCGTTTCGATATGCAAGGAGCAGCACACCTCGTTGGTGGTCGACGGACGAGCACCAGCACGAAGAAGCACTTCGAGATTGCCGGCGTTGTTGGTCGCCGCTGCTTGGAGCAGTAGCGATCCAAACTGGTACAGTTGAACGGCTACGCCCTAAACAATGTGTGTCGAGTGCGAAGACAACAGAGGAGGTAGTTTGATGATACCTCGTCGCTCATCAAGGCCACACGTGCGTTGGCTTGCACAAGGGCAGCAACCGCAGCAACGTTGTTCTTGGCCATCGCACGGGCAAGCGCCGATTGCTCGTCCTACGATTACGTGAGATTTTGATGTCGGCAGCGCCTTGTATACCTTGTCGGTGGCGTTCACATCGAGGTTGGGCTTGGCCAGGAGAGTTTGAAGTAGCTCCATGTCACGCGTGTCGGTCACCAAATGCAGCAGTGGGACAAAATTCTACAAGAAGAGGATCATGAGAACGTAGCTCGCGATGCAGTCGACGTACGCCGTCTCGCAGATTCACGTCGATATGGGGTCCCTTGATGAGGTGAATGGCGTCGTGGATGCGTTTTTCGCGCAAGGCCGCAAGAAGCTACGCATGGAAACGTCGATAAGGTCGAATGTGTCAATGCACCTTGTCCTTGTTGATCTTGCGTTGAGGATGGTCGCGCAAGAGCTGTGTGATGGCATCGCGTCCATATTTGACTGCGACATCGAGCGCTCTTTCCTTGTACTATGCCCATCATGCCATCCTTAGCGTCCTCATCATACCGCAAGGCGCGGTGCGTACGATGTTTCTGGCCTCGGTGTTGGCGTTGGCATCCAAGAGGAGGCGCGCGATCTCGAGATGGTTGTGTTTTGCCGATTCAATCAGCGGCGTGTAGCGGCCATCCTGACCATACATAGGCAAGACGCATAAAGTTGTCGTTGTCGTACATTGCAACACACTTCGGTTGAAGCGTTCTTCGTGAGCAAGTAGCGGACGACGTTGGTTTGACCACGCCAAGCCGCGACCCACAATGGTGCCTACGAAAATCGATGATCGACCCAACAAGTAGAAGAGCAGATGTACGCCGTCTTTGCCGTTGGGATTGATGTTTTCTTCTTCCACGAGCCGCTTGACAGCGTCCAGCTGACCAACTTCTGCAGCTTCATGGAGCTCATTCTATGTAGTCACATGCATCCGCGCTACTTCCTCGCTAATATCGAATGTACCTCCTTTGACGTCGCCATCGCAAGTCAGCAAGTGATCGCAAGTCGAGTCGCAAAATGACGCGGATGAAAACACCCCTTCCAATCAAATCCCGCGATTTCAGCGTGGCGTGTGTGATTGGCCGAAAGCAGCTCGAGAACAATTGTATCCGAATCATCGTCGATCGATGGCCCAACGATTTTCTTGTTTCTGTTAGCATCGAGATACCTCGACCGGTGCCATCGCAACGTCCATTGGTACGCGCCGACCCATAAAAGGATCACGGTGTTTGGACTCTAGGTGCACGCTGGCTCTCGGTGCCATTGCATGCGGTGCGAGGAGGACATGTACGAACTATGGTCGTGTTGCTAGCTGCTCATGTTTCTTGGAGTGCATACGATGAGGACAAGCCAGCTGCGTCCCAGCGGTTGCAAGTTGCCAACGACAGAGATCCGAAAGTATGACCTTGCGCGTTGCATCTTCTCGATCAATCCATTGAAATCAAGTTTCACCACAATACGCTCAAAGACTTCACAAACGTACAGCTACGCGTGAATGCATGGGAAATGTCGGCGGCCCTCGAATCCTCTACTAGTAATGCTGAAAGTGAGCTGCGTGAGCGTACTACGCTCCCAAGGCCCAACGCCTGAGGCAAGAGGTGGTAGTTCAGACGGGTGCATTTGACGTTTAACCCTACTAGCAAGAGGTGGTAGCAGACCTCGCAGTATATTGCTTGCAGCACGTTCTCTTTTTGAGCATTGTCGTCTTATGTTTATGTCATTAATCCGATTGGCGCCACTGGAAAGCAACGCAGCAGCAGGGTTGATGCAAACCACTGCACGATATGACTAGTGTCGCCATACTGCATGACGACTAAGGTCATAGTACACGCGCATGCGACGTGGATCTTATTATCCTACTACGGTCGACACTTCGTCTGGCTGCGATCGCTTTGCGAAGAGTTCGTGGAGGCTTTTGCGTCCCGGTAGTGGACAACGTGCGGCTCAAGTGCACATCAACGCCCCTTTCGTCGAGAGAAAGAGCCAAGCCGAACACTCTAGCGTATTCAAGCTCTAGCGAATTGCAAGTATACATGCATGCGAGGCGGTGGCGAATGGGTCGCCCACACTAGCGCATCGTGGTGGCCGCTTTGCATCGCGCCGCCACGACGACAGCCGCATGCACCGTTGATGATCTGACGCCGTGGCTACTATTCCTTTACCTTCATCCCATATCGCGCCATCCCCATACCGCTCCAAGCGTGGCCGCCACATGCAGCATACAAGCTTCTCACGCGCGGCCAATTCCTTCGGGAGGGTTCCGTCATTAGTCATTTGGATGCTCGCCGTCGTAGCGTGCATGGCCGTGGGCATGGTTGGCCTCCATCGACGCAGCTCGACCGCGCGCATGGGCCATGGCCCTACACATGCACCTCGCCTGTTTATCGTCTGGCGACTACCGACCACGACCGCAGCAGCATCGTCGACACCGCTGCCAGGCACGTGCCACAACACATCCCAATCCGATCTTTTTTAAATTCTGGTCGGTTCTCTTGAAGTTTGTATACCGCATGGAATGTGCCCAGGGATTGTCCCGTGCAGGGCGAAGTTCGAAGCGGATAGCCTGTGGTCATCCGAAACCACTGAAATAGTGTGAAAATGGAGCGCTGCGTCAAGCGTGGTCGCAACAGATGATACGCAAATATCTGATATAGTGTATGCATCCAAAGGTCAAAAGTACACGATTTAGAGGTTGTTGAATAAATAGTGACATTTGATTACAAATCGCTGGCGTGGCCTGATATTTGTATGCGAGACCGAAGTTCGCACTTGAAGCTAGGATCCAAGGGCGTCGGCCGCTCACTTTTGGAATCTCTCTCCGATGAAGACCGCCGCTGCCTCGATCGCCCGCCGCTTTAGCCACGCCGCTTCGCCGCGGGTACGACGAGCTCATGCAAAGCTAGACGGCGAGGTTGACATGGGTATGTAGGACGTTGTCATTGTCAGCTACGCGCGTACGCCGATCGCTACGTTCAACGGTGCGCTCTCGAGCTTGACCGGCCCCGAACTCGGTGCGATCGTCAACAAGGCTGCGATCGAGCGTGCTGGTATCAGCGTGAACGACATCCAGGAAGCGTACCTCGGCAACGTCGTGAGCGCTGGCATTGGCCAGGCGCCGGCGCGCCAGTCGGTCCTCAAGGCCGGTACGCTATCCGCCGCGATGACAGCGACCACAAGTTGACCCTATTCCTGCATAGGTATTCCCGACTCGGTCCCGTGCACGACGGTCAACAAGGTCTGCGCGTCCGGCATGAAGGCGATCGCGATGGCGTCGCAGGCCATCATGGCCGGCAGCCAGGACATCATGCTCGCCGGTGGTTTCGAGAGCATGAGCAACATCCCGTACTACTTGCCCAAGGCGCGGTCGGGCTACCGCCTCGGCGACGGCAAGCTCGTCGATGGTGTCATCCACGACGGTCTCTGGGACCCGTACAACAACCAGCACATGGTACTACGCACCTCGATCCTCCTCGTCGCCGGCATTGACACCTTCCTCCTGCAGGGCATGTGTGGCGAAAAGTGCGCGACGGACTTTGGCTTCTCGCGCGAAGATCAAGACAACTTTGCCATCGCTTCGTACACGCGTGCGGCGGCCGCGGCCAAGGTACGACAACCCCCCCGTTGCCAACACGATCTCATCGTCTCTTGCTCGCTGTACAGGCCGGCAAGTTTGAAGCCGAGATCGTCCCGGTCTCGATCAAGCAAAAGAAGGGCGACCCGAAGATTGTCTCGGCCGACGACGAGATCTACAACGTCAAGCTCGACAAGATCCCGACGTTGCGCCCGGCTTTCAAGAAGGACGGCACGGTCACGGCCGCCAACGCGTCGCCCCTCAACGACGGCGCCGCGGCCCTCGTTGTCATGTCGCGCGAGCGTGCGAACGCGCTCGGCCTCAAGCCCCTGGCGCGCATCCGTGGTTTCGGTGACGCCGCCCACAAGCCCGTGGACTTTACGACCGCGCCGTCCAAGGCCGTTCCGATTGCGGCCAAGCACGCTGGCCTCCAGCTCTCGGACATTGAGTACCACGAGATCAACGAAGCGTTCTCGGTCGTGGCCCTCGCCAACATGGAGCTCATGAAGCTCGACCACAGCCGCGTCAACGTCAACGGCGGTGCCGTCGCGCTCGGCCACCCGATCGGCATGTCGGGCGCCCGCATTGTCGGTACGCTCATCCACATTTTGGAGCAGAACGACGCGACGATCGGTGCGGCCTCCATCTGCAACGGCGGCGGCGGCGCTGGCGCGCTCATCATCGAGCGGTTGTAAGAACTCGAACGTGACGTACGCTACAGAATTTTGTTTTTGTCTGGCGGCCGGCAATAACGATGTCACGCAGGGTGAGTCGAGTCGAGAAGGTCGACTCAGTCGGCCCACACCGTCCGCGGCCCTCCTTGGCGCTGCAAGCAGAGTGTCACACAAAGCAGGACGGGTCGGTATACAACTAGCTCGATACGTTGATAGTTTAGAAACTCGACACGTGAGCTGCCAACATGGCACCTGTGCAATTGTACTACCGGTAGTACGCTGCTGGTGCGTCGAGGTTCAAGTTCATCGGCAGTACGCCACCAGAGGAAAACTCCGCCAAACCTCCATGCATTGCTTGGCTAAACCAAGATGGAGCATGCCATCGATGGTTCTCAAACCAAAACGACATAAGACCCGTAGCGCTCGAGTGGCGGCCGTCGCATTGGCCTCGTCACAGGACAGGACGCGGCTCGTGTAGCGGCCGCGACCACGAGTACATACGATATGTCCATATGAACCCATGGTGTATGAGCCACACACCTCCCCATCGCCACGATTCTCTTGGCCCAAGCAAAAAGATGCATGTATTATTGTCGTCGAGGGTCTGCGAACATTATAAAAGCATAGCCAGCACGACCCCGCAGGCGCCAAGCAAGCTCATCGTCACAGGCGCCGCGATCGATCGGGTCGGTGTCGGTGTTGGCGTCGGTGCTGGCGTCGGTGCTGGCTTCGGCGCTGGCTTCGGCGTCGTGGGGGCCGGGGTCACCGGGCACGCTTTCGCCAGGGCAGCTGCCTCGGCGGCAGCCACTCCCATCGATGCCGCCGCCACATGCGCGGCTGCGAGCGTCGAGACAATCGGACCCAATAGGCCGGGGAGAATTGGAAGCGTAGCGAGATCGCACGCTACCACATGAGTGGTGAACGCAACGGCAACGTACGCCGGACACGTCGTCGCGCACCATTGCGGTGGAGTCTCCGTTGTCCAAAGCGCAGTAAACTTGGTCGATGGCGGCAGGTTGAGTGCTTCCGAGCAATTGGCCCAGACAGGGAGCGTCGCCAGATTTGTGAGCATCTGGAGGTCGCCGGCAGTGCACCTGCCTCCAGCGTCCCCCGGCGTGCAATTAAACGTTTGTTGAAGCGCCCCTCGGACGTTGGCTCCTGGATCCGACAGGTCGATGCTGCAGTTGGGCACCTGGTCGTACACGGCAGCGATATTGGCGACGCAGTTCGGCGAGCCGCAGTACGCTGGAAAGGCCGTCGTGTCCGAAGAGAGCTCGATCACGTTACTGCTTGCATTGCTGGAGCAGTTGGACCACAGCGGCTTACTGACCACCGCGGCAAAGAGAGCGAAGTCCGCACCGGTGCAAGCGCCACCGTCCATCGTTGGATGCGTCACGTTGTAGCAGTACGACTGCAGCAGCGTGAGCGCATGGCTTGTCGTACTGGCCTCGTCGCAGGACGGGACGCGGCTCGTGTAGTTGGCGAGATCGTCGCTGCACGCAGGTTGACACAGAGTATCGTAGCTGCCGACTTCGGCCACGAGGCTGTCGAACGTCGCACTGTCCGGCGGCATGTGCAGTGCCATCGCACACGAGGTCGAGATGTTGGCAGCGATGGCTTGCGCGTGCGAGGTATTTTGTGCCATAGAGCACGGGGCCGCCGCCCCATGGTGCGTCGTCGTCAGCAGCATCCATGTCAGCGCAAGCAGACGGTGCATCCTGTCGAGTTGGTGGACTTGTTAATGCTGCTATCGTCGAGGCGATCAATCCACCGCTGCATCTGAGCTCGTGGAGTATGGAGGGCATGCTGGAGGTGGGTCCAATAAAGGATTGGCCGCCACACGATCCAAAATGGCGCTGCAACCGTCATCATGGATGTCGACGGTTGACGGTATTTTATGTAGCGTTTGATTGTCGACATCGGTTACCCCGTCATCATCCACGTGGTTATCCCAAGAGCATCCACCAAGACGGTCGCTGCCCTGTAAATGACCAAGCAAATGACGCTACAAAGATGGCGGCCCCCTCTAAATTCATCGGCAGACCGAAGTTTTCTCCTGTGCGAACTAGTCGTGCATTGGCGTGTCTCCACGCACGACAACAAGAACGAGAATCGCGCCGCGGGCCCGCAGCAACCATGGTATCATCGCCAAGTACGCCGTTCCATTTACACACACTGACGGTCGCTGGCTTCTTTGCGAGTGCGTCGGGGGCTCCATGCACATTGGCGCAAAACAGCTCCTTGCACGAAGCCATGGCGGTCAACACGTCCGCAGCCTGCGCCTCGAGCATCAACGCCACGACAACGACGCCGTTTTATACCACGTTGTACCTCGACAACTACTATGGCGTGTGCCAGCCACCGTGCGCCGTCGACTTGGCCAACTACACGAGCAGGGTGCCCGACTGCGACGAGTATCTCAGCGTTCGCACCACGGTCTCGGTCCTCAACGACTACTGCACCAACATGTCGTCGCCAACGACGAACGGCGGCGTGTGCACCGAAGCCGACACGCTGCTCGTGGGCCTCGCGATGAGTGCACCGGTGTGGGCCAACTGCTCCAACATCATTCCCGCTGCGACGCTGTCGATGCTGTCGCCGTCGACACCAGCGCAATACCAGACGTACTGCAGCACGCCAACGTGCGTGGCCAACACGCAGGCCGTCGCACATCGGTTGCCCAACTGCACATTCGACCATAACCACCCGACGGCCAATGTCCGCGCGAGCCATGCGCAACGGTTTAGCTGCGCGCCGGCACCGATCGGCGCGCCGTGTACGCTTGCCGACGCCAACGCGATGAGCGTTCTCGGCAATACGCCGCTGTGGGTGAATTGCTCGAGTGCGATTGGCCTCCCATCGAGCACGACCATCAACTCTTTTGTTGCGTACGTGATGGCCAAGCTCTCGACCAACACGCCGCAGACGCGGGCGTTCTGCAGGTCGCCGTGCGTCGGCATCGCGATGGCGCTCGGGTCCATGGCCCCCGCGTGCAGCCTCACGACGATGCCGTACGCTGTGCTTGTCGCCAACGAAAAGCTCATCACGCTGGACATCGCGATACAAAGCTTGGAGAGGACCTCGGGCGCCGTGGCGAGCGCCGCAGCGATGAGGAACATGCTGTGCCCTGCGACGCCGGCGCCAACGACGCCCAGGGTAAACCCGACACCGACGCCGACACCGACGCCGACACCGACGTCGACACCGTTGCCGACCAAGTCAATGGCCCCAACAAAGCGCATGGTTGCGATTGGCACCTGGCTTCTCGTCGCGCTGGTGGCGATGCTGGCAGACTAGTTGCAGCGTCTGCAAATTTTCACCACATTATTTCCATTGCATGCATTTCCACTTCTGCATGCATCGACCGAGCGAGCCGTTGCTGTGGAGCGTCTAGAGAAATGAACCAGCATCATATGTCATGGAAACTGAGTACTTGGATCTTGGGGATCTGAGAGGCGACCCCAACCCTGCAGCAAGAAACCATTGCAACCGCAGGTTGATCGTCATGGGCTGCCACGCGCCTTGCTCGAGCGAGAGACAAGGTCATGGTGTTGGATCATGGCCGTGTGTTGATAAGGGCCGTCATCCTCACGCGCCCGATGCACGATGCCATGCTCCGACCGGCCTCGTCGGCGTCGTCCCGCCGACATCATGCGACGCGATCATCTCGACCATGACAAGGTATCCACATGCTACAACCTGCGACTCTATTCATTCATTCTACGACAGCTAACACGACCACGACGCACTCTAACACAGACGACACGGACGTCTACAGCTCGAGGCGGAAGATCGTGTCGTCGTCGTCGTCGCGGTAACTTCGCGTGGCCTGCGGCGAAAAGACGTAGCCGGCGTATTGGTCCTTGGGGTCCAGCGACTCGACGCGGGAGCGCGACTGCATGTAGTAGGCTTGGACGAGCATCTGGCCTTCGCGGGCCTCAAACGAGAGCTGCGGCGACACGGCGTCCATGAGAAAGTCGATGGCCGGCGCAAGCGTCCGCGGCGACGTCATCGGGCCCATCGGGATCGTCATCGGCGGCGACTGCGGCCACGTGAGCTGCTCCATGTTGGCGTCAGGTCGGTCGGGCAGCTGCATCCGGGTCCGTCAAGTTGGAAAATGGCCGACTGAGATTGCCGTCCCGCGGGTGGGGTATTAATATACAACCCACACTCGGTGTTTGTATAGAGAATACAATTTTGGAATAGGAGCACCGCCGGGTTCAGATTCGTCGGAAAAGATTCGAAAATCGACACTGTGCAAATGCATATCCTCTATAATTTAATGTATTTAATACCACAGGGACAACCCTCTCTCGTCACTCCTGCTCTGTTCTGTGCTGGCCGCT
Organism: Saprolegnia parasitica CBS 223.65; assembly: GCF_000151545.1. Lineage (NCBI taxonomy): Eukaryota > Oomycota > Saprolegniomycetes > Saprolegniales > Saprolegniaceae > Saprolegnia > Saprolegnia parasitica. Next base: position 150,419 of record NW_012156466.1, on the reverse strand, counting down.
CTCCGACATCGTACAGTACACTGTAGTGTGCCCACGCGCCGTATGCGACGTGCTCCGAGGGCCTCATCGGTGCATTCTTACATAGGCAAGAATCTTTTTGATGTGAAAAGACCACGATGCCAATCTGACTGGCCCTCACACCTCGCGACCGTTGGCGTCTTGCCGCCCTGGAGGTGTGGCATCAACGTTTGCGCATCTATAGTACCCTAGGAGCATAGGGATGCAGCAAGAAGGCTGACCCGATGGCGTATAGTGCAAGGTCGGTGGCCTCTGCAGTGCACCAAGTGTGGTCCTATGCAGCTCCTCGCCGCATTGGGGCTCCATATCTTGAAAAGGAATCTGCACAAATTGGCTTCAAGGAATGGGACGTAAGGTGTACGGTTTTAGATTCGAGCAACGTGAACGACCGATCGCCATCGAAACTCTTGCCACTCGAGAACCTCTCAAACATAATAGATGTTCCAGTCACGTCAGCCTGAGCCTACGCAAAGGACCAATCACCGACGTCGAATCTCTCGCGTTTTCAATTTTACCCAATCAGACGTTGGTTGAAGTTGGACGTGGCAGACCGTTGCGCTACACTTGGTGTTTGTAAGCACCAACTTCAAGCGCTACGGGCAAATCAGATGCCACGTCTCAGTCGACGCGGGTTCCAGAACGTGCCACGTGGATAGATCCGACGACCGCTCGGTGTTGCACGACGCCGCACGACAGGACGCGTATCACTGCATCGACCTCGTTGCTACTCGCAGCTACTAGAGCAGCACGCTACGAGGATCCGAAACGGCGACGGTGCTGCGTCCGCAGGCGGAGATGCCAGAAGCAGGTTGACGTGTCTGTCCTACTCTGGAGCAAGCCGGAGCGCTTCGTCTCGCCCCTGCCTTCTGGAATGTGGTCGATTGTACCGTACTACTTCTTGCTAGTCTCTGCACTGCCGACGACGCCAAACCAAGCAACGTCGTTCGAAAAGCTACTTTGAAGGCGGTTCCAGCACTGAACCGATGGCATCGTATCAGCCGCTATCAAAGTGCCCGTGTGTACCGTAAGCTCGCTCGCTCGCTCGATGTAGAAGCAGCAGGCCAGAGGAAGCGCCCAAATGGGGCCAAGCCAGCCAACATGTTGCATGCCAACGTACGTCCTTGTATTAGTAGCCGTACTTATCGTTGAGCGCCGTGCGGCCGTCGCCGGTTTGGTTGGCGGGCGGCTGCCATACGCTCTCACCGCCTTCGAGGACGCCGTCATCAAACACTTTGGCGGGCTTGGCGCCATTCGGGCGTTGCCGCTTGGGCTTGGGCGCGGTCGATGGGACCGGGCGCTTCTTCTGGCCTGCTGCTTCGACATCGAGCGAGCTCACGGTACGCACAAGCTCTTCTGGTGGCGTCGGCGGGCTCTCGCCCGACGACACACTTGGATGCAAAGCTGTCGTCTCGACGGAAACAGAAGGTGCAAGCACGAGCAACGAAGGTGGCTGCTGCGGGTCAGCCGCGGCTACCGGTGCCTCAACCGGCTTGGCGACTTGGGCCACAACTGGAGCGGACTCGACGTCCGGAGCAAACGCCACAGGCGTGGGCTTCTCGACAACCTTGTCGAGCGCTGGCGTCGCGATGGCTAGCAGCTTCTCTTGCTCGTCAATGAGCGCCTCGAGACGGATCGTCTCGGCTTGCAGCTTGGTGCGCTGGTCGGCCACGAGCGCTGCATTGGACGCTTGCAAATAGGCGTCCAAACTGTCGTCGCCGTCGTCCGTGCTGGCTTCAAGCGTCCTACGCATTCAAATGCATCTCCATGGCGTGTGCTCAAGTCGCAGCATCGTACGTGGCAGCAGCCGCTTCGTTCTTGCGATACTGAGCTTGGATCGTCTCGAGCTGGTGCTTGAGCGCGCGTAGGTTGGCGCGAATCGAGTCAGCGGTCAAGACGCGCGGAGCGACCGACAGCGGCACGTGCTTCTTGGGCGCATGGGCCTTGGTACGGTCATAGAAATCATCGTCGTCGTCGTCGTCGTACGCGGTCGACGTCTTGGGCTTGGTCGCGGCTTTGGTCGCACCTAGCTCTTCGTTGAGCTTTTCGAATCGACGAACGAAGGAGGAGACGCACCGGCCTCCTTCTTGGCATCGAGCTGGGCCTTTTGCGACAGCCGCTGCGTCTGCTTGGCTTGCAGCGTCGCTTCGATGGTCTGAATTTCTTCTTGGAGCTGCGCAATCCGTGCTTCGTTTTTGTCTAGTCACCGTGTCAATGTGAAAAAAACGATCCCGATATAGAGTATCAAAATGTACCGAGCGCGGCTTGCTGGCCGTCCGTGAGCCCCATGCCTTGCTTGGCTCGAATTCGCTCCGACTCGGTGCGGAGGTTTTCCATCTTTTGCATGCGCGCCTGGAGACGGGTATAAAGCGCCGTGTCCTTGGCCGAAATGGACTCTCTCGACACGCTCGAGACGTACGGCCCCGAGACATCCTTGCGCTAGAGTAATGTATCAACGTATCAATCCTCGTGCCGAAGGCATGCCAGCGTACGTCGCGCAAGTAGTCGGGCAAGCTCTCTTGCCGCGCAGACTTGACAGCGGGTTGCCGGCGCTTGTCGCTGCCTTCGTCGTCGCTGCTGTCGTCTCGGTCGGCGTCGTCCTCTTCTTCCGCATCTTCACCAAAGCCCCATGAGATGCCATCGTCGCAAGCACTTGGCTTTTTTGGCCGCCGCTTCTTCTCGGCCAGCTACACTCGTCGTGAGCACCAAGGCATCAAGCAGCAGACTCGGACGTACTGACGCGCGGAGCTTCTCCAAGTTGGTCGAGCTACAAAACCAAGCACGTGATCAGACCAGGAGGAGGTATGTGGCGTGTCTACTTGTATTCATCGGGCATGAGTTCGGGTGGGCCAAGGATCGTGTAGATGCGCGTAGACTCGCCAAAGACGACCACGTCGCCGACGTACAGCTGCGCGTACTCGCTGGGCGGGAGGCGCCGCTTGTTGACGTGCGTGCCATGGGTGCTCTTGAGATCCACGACAAAGAGCTTGCCTACGCGCCGCCATGAGCCATGGCCATGGATGGCAATGTAATCGCACCGTCGGCGTCAAACTGCAGAGCGGCGTGGGTGCGCGAGACAGACGGATGCTGCAGCACGAGGTCGCAGAGCGGCTCCATGCGGCCTAGCTCACGATGAGCGTCGCTCGCCGTCAGGAGGCCAACGCACCGGCAACGAAGAAGGGCTTGGCATCCAGCGCGACCGTGTCCAAGACGACGCCGCTCTTGATGACCTCGAGCGAGAGGCCATAGACGTTCTGCCCGCCGGCGGCCCACTCGGGTGGCACGTACGCTGTCATCGCGTCCGAATTATGGCCAATCGCACACGTCTGTCGCCACAGTGCCCGTGGATTGGCGGTATTTGACATATTTTGAGCCAATCCAGTATTTCATGGTGACAACGCCCAACGATTGGGCGTCTTGAGCATGGCATTGTTTGATTGGCCAGAACTGCGATCGATCTGCGATCGAAACTCACTGCGACACAGACAGCAGCTCTCGCCCCTGGAGCTACAATAGACTACGTATCAAGTGCGACGACAGAGGTCTGCGACGCGATCTGCAGCCTCTTTAAGGTGCTTTGCACTGGCAACAACGCTTAGCTTTGAGCGATGCATGAAGGCTGTTGGCGTGTAGCGATGGTTACGCATTTACACGGAGAGCATTCTCGCACCCTGGTGCAACTTACAGTGTACCTAATACTTCAGACAACAAGACGACATCTTGGGTCGCAACGACATTGTCATTTTACTCCACTCTAGAGACAGCGCTGGACCAGGACCCTTTGCAGTGCTGACAGATCACTGCTTGTTTAGGAGCCATGGGTGCGCCGAGGCATATGTCATTCAAGAGCCAATGCACGGGCAATGACGCGCGCGTATATATGAACGTGTTTCGCGTTATCTTCGTGTTACAGAGACTTTGAGACCAGCAATCTCCTTCTTCTTCTTCTTCATTCGCTCGCCGGGTTGTGGCGGCGGCGGGGTTTGCGTCCCGCTCTTCTGCAGTCGCCCGGGGTAGTCCTGAGAACGTGCACCTGCGCTGCCCGCGCTTGCTGTGGCTCACGATCGTGTCTAATATCGCGCGAGATAGATCTGACATCGATATGGTGTCTCCATCGAAGCCACGGGTATCCTGTGTCCTGCAACCCATGGCTAAAGAAGCGTGTTTCTAGCCACCTGTGACACTCGATACAAATCGTATCATGTTGTAGAGGCTCTTGCGTCTGTGCCAGTCAAGGAAGCAGCCGAAGCCGCAGCAGCATGAGCAGCAAGGAAGAGATGGACGACGAGATCCGCGAGCAGGACCGCTTCCTCCCGACGGCCAACATCTCCCGCATCATGAAGGTCTCGCTGCCCAACACGGCCAAGATCGCCAAGGACGGCAAGGAGACGGTCCAGGAGTGCGTCTCGGAGTTCATTTCGTTCATCACGTCCGAGGCGAGCGACAAGTGCCAGCAGGAGAAGCGCAAGACGATCAACGGCGACGACATCATCTGGGCCATGAGCACGCTGGGCTTTGATGCGTACGTCGAGCCGCTCAAGCTCTACTTGCAAAAGTACCGCGAG
>NW_012156466.1:141893-145506 GCF_000151545.1 Saprolegnia parasitica CBS 223.65 | reverse complement strand
CAAAGCCCAGCGTGCTCATGGCCCAGATGATGTCGTCGCCGTTGATCGTCTTGCGCTTCTCCTGCTGGCACTTGTCGCTCGCCTCGGACGTGATGAACGAAATGAACTCCGAGACGCACTCCTGGACCGTCTCCTTGCCGTCCTTGGCGATCTTGGCCGTGTTGGGCAGCGAGACCTTCATGATGCGGGAGATGTTGGCCGTCGGGAGGAAGCGGTCCTGCTCGCGGATCTCGTCGTCCATCTCTTCCTTGCTGCTCATGGTCGTCGGAGGCGTGTGCTGGACTGCCATACAAATGCCAGGCCAGTTCCAAACCTCTGGCTTTAAATACTCTTCGGGATCAAAAGCGACAGGTTCCGGATAACATGCCACGCGAAGTTCGAATTTGAACCGCGTATCCGGCTCCGCGCCCAAACGCAAACGCTTGACGAGAGCCCAATCAGAGAGCTTGAAAGGAACCCCATCAATCTTTCTAAAGTCAATATTTGCAGTGTGATATATGGAGGAATACAACTATAGTGGAGAAATACAGATATAGTAGAGTTTAGTCAAACACACTCTATGTATTACGGGCAGCGGCATGCATTTATTGGCGCTCGCCGACAGGCGCATGGGAAAAAATCCTGACCACGAGCCTCCGTGTCCGCCTACTACAATAGAGTTGTTATTGGTGTCGGCGTAGTGTACTATTAACCTCGAGCTACACTGATCCTATTGTAATATAGTTGGATACGCGGACAAGGTGGGGACTGAGAGAACAGCGGGCCTTTCGCGCCAAAATTTCCCGCCGGTCGCAAGGATACAGTCTGCTGCTGCACGACAACTTGTCCATGGACAAGCGAGAGCGCAATGCTGGGCTTTTTTCTGCAAGTACTATTTACCGGCTTCGATAGTGCACGTCAAGAGGATGCAACACAACCTCGATCCTGGACTCTGCGCATGCACCAAGCACAAGTAGGTCCGTCGAGAGCAAAGTTCACTGCATCCCTTGCGCCCTGGCGGAGCCTTTCTGGTGAGCGAATTTTTACTGGACGCTTGGGCATGACCGCTGCTCAGATATGCCGCCTTCAACTGCAAAGTAGGTGCTTGAGAGGCGCGAAAATTCAGCCTTCAGCCCCGCACGATCCAGTCCAGGAGGCTTGATGGCAGGCTGTTCTTGCGCACCAAAAAATCCTTGCTCGGGGGCGGACTCGCCAAATATTGGAAATGTTGGTCGACTTGAATGTGCGTTGGACTCGTGCATGGAGGCCGATTGCACATTACCACTTGATTTTGAAGAAAAAGATGCATATAAATGTGTGGCAACGGACAGGCGCGAGACCTTAAATGATGCTAGTGGTGTAGTACATGTACTAAATTTACTTGCGATCGCTGTGGCGAGGTCCACGCACCGCGTCGAGTTGCGAGCTGTTTCAGATCCAGGCTCTTTCCAGTCGGTCCAAAGCAGTGGTGAAGCACACAAGCGTCGACCGACATCAGATAGCTGCTGTACACGAGGTTCTCGTCGCCAGCTGCAGCCCATGTGCTGTGCGCAGATCCAAATCAGATCGTTTCCAAAAGCAGCCAGCGTTTCCAGATCCTGTATCCAAATAGCCTACGTTTGTATACCATACATATCCTCTGTCTAACAATCGAGCCAATCCCAACGCGCCAAGATGGTCTGCGTCATAAAATGGCCTTTCCATACAAACGCTCTAACACGCGCGTGGCGGCAATCAAAGTATTGCCAAGCGCGGCGGCCGCGCGGGGTTATCAGATGCCGTGACATGGTCCTGCGTCAAGTCCCACGCGTCCGGACGATGCGGTCGAGATTGCACTTTTGATTTTACTCAACCAGCACCAGCACTACAGCATGCAGCTCTCGCTCGGTCTGCTTCTCGCGGTGACCGCCACTGTCGTCAACGCCGATGCCGCGTGCGAGAAGGCCTGCACCAAGGACATGAAGCCCGTCTGCGGCTCGGATGGTGTCACCTACAACAACGAGTGCCTCCTCCAGAACGCGCAGTGCACCAACGCGACCATGACCGCGGTGCCGTGCGGCAACAAGGCCTGCGCGATGCTCTGCGACAAGATGTACGCGCCGGTCTGCGGCAGCGACAACAACACGTACAACTCCGAGTGCGAGCTCAAGAACAAGGCGTGCAACAACCCGACGCTCAAAGTCGCCAAGAAGGGCGAGTGCGACCTCTGCCCCAAGGTCTGCAACGACGTGCTCGACGAAGTCTGCGGCTCGGACGGCAAGACGTACAACAACAACTGCGAACTCCTCAAGGCCGCGTGCGCCAAGCCGTCCGAGAAGCTCACGGTCGTGTCGACGGGTGCGTGCAACGCCACGAGTGCGCCGACGACGGGCTCGACCACGACCAAGGCGCCGACGACCGCGCCGACGACCGCGCCGACCAAGGCACCGACGCCTGCGCCGTCGTCGGCGTCCATCGCGTCCGTCTCGGCATTCGCGCTTGCTGCGGTGGCCGTCCTCGCCAACTACATGGTCTAAGGGAGTTGTGCTACGTTGCCGCAGAACTGTTGCGAAATCTCTCTAATATGTCGTTCTTCTATCCATTTTTGATCGACTTGAGCGTTTTTGTCCTCTCAATTGTCGTCGCAGCCGATGTCAATGAGACACCCACGATGGGAATCTGCATCTACGACTGCGTAGTAATAGGTACGAGCGACGCCAGCATGGAGCTAAACGTCCGAGTGCTATAAGAACTCGTATAAAGTGAGGTTCCATCAGCTTTTGACAACGACAGAATTAGTCGCTAAAACAAATTGAGAGAGCGCGTGGATTCGATATGTCGTAAGAGCACATTTTGCGATGTTGGAGTCGAGGGTTTACATAAGTTACTATCTAGTATCCGTCCACGTGGAACGGTGCAACGGATTCAAGTGGGCATTGCTATGCTAGCTTCTTGGTCGGCGGCTTGCGCGCGTACCCGGCCGGTGATTCACTCGACGCTTTTCGCGGACTTCCATCCTCTTTAAGTGCAAAATGCTGCTGCTGCGCAAGCTCGCGCTGGTGAAGCTGGACCCACACCTACGCACCATCGTTGTCCCGACATCGAAAACTCAAACTCAAAAACGCATTTCGTACGGCGTGCTCGCGGAGTTTGGCTTGAAACAACTGCGTCTCCTCGACGATTTGAGCCCGCTCTTTCGTCTTCTCGGGCAAGTTGGCGCCCGGCGTCTTGGCTTGCAGTGGCGCTTCGAGTGTGTCGACCGCGGTTTTCTCGGGGACTAGCCTCGGGGCATGGAGGGACTGCATGGTTTTGGCGGTCACAACGTGCGACTCGGCGTCGAGCCCACTCATCGAGTTGCGCAGCGCGATCTGGTCGTCACTGGACAGCACGACTTGGTCGGTGGCTGCGAAAGGTGCGCAGCTTGAACTCGACAACAATTGGAGTCGTTGCGCGCGTGGGCTCGGTCCGAAACGAGTAAATGAGGTTGCCTACGCACCATCCACGTTAATCAGGAAGCGGTCGAAAACAAGATGCATCAACTAAGCTTACTTGGAGTGGGGTGCCGTGTAGATTGGAAATTCCAAAACCTAATAAATATTAATAGGCTTCGTAAGCTCAGCGTGGTCCCATCTCTCCTCCGAGAGGTAAGTTAGTC
>NW_012156466.1:135121-136497 GCF_000151545.1 Saprolegnia parasitica CBS 223.65 | reverse complement strand
GAGCTTGGTGCGCCAAACGCTCGACGGATTCGTCGAGAGATGCTTGTGTGGTGGCCTGCAAAGCGATTGAGGCGTCGAGTTGGTCTTGAAGAGTCGCGACCTGAAGCTCAGATTCGTCCAACGAGGCCTGCGCTGCTGTAAGCTGGTGCTGGTACTCGGTACGAAGCGCGTCCATCGTGCGAAGGTGGTCGGCGGCCATGACATCCTGCTCGTGCTGTTGAGCACGAATCGTGGCCTCGGCTGCCGCTGCTCGGGCGCTGGAGGTGTCAAGTTGTTGTTGCAGTGCTGCTGCGATGGCATTTGATGCGTCCAGAGACGCCTGCATCGCGTCCAGTTGGCGCTGTTGTGTGTCTTCAAGAAGTTCCAGGATGTTAGCAGCATCAAGCTGCGGCAGCTCAATCGCGGCCTCAAGTGGTTTTGGCGCGTTGGCATCGGTGTCGAGATGATCGTGTTGCTGTTCGTCAGCAGGCGACTGCGTGGTGGTAGTTGTCGTGGGTGCGTCGGCGGCGACGTCTATCGGCGTGCAAGTGGCGTTGGAGTAGATCATGTACGCCAGCCCAGCACTCAAGGCGACCATTGTAGCGCGTCCAAAGTAAGCAGTCATGTTCGTCGTAGCAAGTTGATTCGATTATGGCAAACGGTCGATGTTTTTGCTCATGGCCTTTACATGATGTAAAAGCTATCGAGCTAAAAGGTTGCACTTGTTCTTTGTATACCGAGTGTAAAGGGTTGCTATCGAGCTGAACCATGGCGGAGAAGCGGGCAGCCTCGAATCGAGCTTTAAAATCCAAGGCTAAAAGCTGCGAATGCGAATACTGTCGATCGATGACGGTCATCGTGATGCGTTGCATCACCAGTATGCTACACGTCTGCAAAGCAGCGTCGATGACTACACTATCAAGATGCGCACAACTTTTGTAGACACCCAGTTAGTATGCTAGCACTCATAGTAAGACAACGCGTCGACTTTCTGGTCTACAGCAAGAGCTAGATTCTGCGCGACGATTATGCACGCGCACATATGCCAGGATCACGTAATCGAAGGCAAGATTTGAAATGAGAATCAAAGCGAACGATAAGACAGCCATAGTGCAGCACGACAGCTTCTTCGGGCGTCTTGATGCGTGGCACCGTCACGGACACAGTCACTGGAATGGTCCAAACAAGGGATTCAGATGCGAGTGTGTGCCGAGCTCGAAGTGTTCGCTTCGTCGTGGATCGGAGCAGCCAGTGATGTATTGACTAGTGCGTATCCCATGATCCTACGCTGGCTTGTTCACTATTTTTCTCGATTTACACACGTACAACAATCCCCGTGCACTTGTCGCTCGGTGCGCCACGTCATGATCAGTTGGTCGAAACCGTCAACGTGAGTG
>NW_012156466.1:132621-133562 GCF_000151545.1 Saprolegnia parasitica CBS 223.65 | reverse complement strand
CGTCAACGTGAGTGATGGTCGATCTCCCAGATCTTTCAATATCTTCTCACGATCATTTCTCTTCGAGCACAATGGTTGCCAAGCGTCGCAGCGTCTACAGGAGGAGGACCAAGGGTCCTATGTACACGGGCGCCACGCTGCGCTTTACCCGCGGCCCGTACTACGCGCCGTCGCCGGACGTTGTCGCCGACAAGGGCATGACCCGCGAGGACATTGAAGCGCGCATCCACCGCATCCATTGTGCTCAACGAGTCTTGTGGGACTGCGGCGAAGAAAAGTACAATTTTGATTCGCAAGACGTCGACGACATGGCTCTGGTCTTGAAGGCGTGTGTGGTCACGACCCTCGAGGAGCTCTCGGCCGCCGACACGACCCGTCTCGACAAGCTGGTTCGCCGCGTCCACATTTTTTCTCCATGTCCTGCAAGTGGTCATTTTGCGCTTGCAACGACGTCTCGCCATGCTAGACCGCGAACGCGACATGTGCGAGGCTTTGGGTCTCGGCCGCAAGCCGTTCTGCGCGATCACCGACGCAGAGAAGATTCCGCTGCGTTTCTTGATCGGCTCCGATTGGAAGGATGTCAAGTCGGTCGCCGACGTTGCTTGTAGCGTCAGCGAAGCACAGAAGCGCCACCAGAGAACGCTGTGGAGGATCCAAGTGAGGGGCATCACCAAGCGCTGCACGTGCTGCCGGTTCTACAAGCACGCTTCTCGGTACACGCTGCGACGCGACTGCCGAGACGTGACTCGCTTCGACACGCAGTCTCACTGGGAAGACGAAGACATGGCGATTGACGATGACGTGGCCACGTGCGTGGGACGAGGAAGCGAGCGTTTTGGGACGATGACGACGACGACGACGACGATCTCACCCATGACTGTTGATGACGACGACGACGACATGATGCAGTACGACTTTTGCGGCGATCGACGTCCCCCGAA
>NW_012156466.1:103943-132521 GCF_000151545.1 Saprolegnia parasitica CBS 223.65 | reverse complement strand
GACGCCGTTGTACACAACCCTGTGGTTTTGCATACACTTATAAGAAAGCGTGGGAAATGGTGGATAAAAAAGACAATATCGTGCGGGCAATGTGTCGTACTCGCTCGCCGACTGTGTGTGGACGTCGGCCCCATCATCCCGCGGGATCCCAAAGAGAGGTAGGACGCGCCACATGCATGAACCCATGCACTTATCCATATTTTGGCTTTTGTTTCCCGCTCCACGATCCATTCAAGAAGCAGTGTTGTGCTTATGGACCCTTTCAGTCGAGCGGTAAAGACTCTGGTACACCACCAGAAACGGTCCGGGTTCGAGCACCTAAGCTCTCGCACGGACAAAGGAAGGGCTGACGACGAAGCTACGCGCATACATCGCCGCACTGGTGTGTGCATCTAGGTACAGTGCTTAACGGCGCACGGGCGAACGCTCCCGGCGCCCGCACGACGGACGTCGGCAGAGCTCGGGGCTGAAGCCGCGTCCGTCGTGGCGTCGATGAACGCCTGCGACTTTATCAAGCGGCATCCATCTCGTGCATGTAGCACCCCAATATGCATCGTTGTATTCGGCAAGTGGCCCTTGCTTCGAAAGAAGCGATCGTGCTGCGTGGTAAAGAACGGGAAATATGTCGTCGATGGCGTACATTGCTGCCTGCTGCTGCCACGTCACGTCGTCTACACGGCTAAGCAGTGCGGAGCCCCAAGCAACGCCGCTGAATCCCAGATGTTGGTGATTATTTTGATTAAAAATAATCCCGAAGCACTGGTGCTTCTGTTTTTGTGCAAGCGGGTCCTCCATTTGCATGGAGTTAGATACGAATGGCAGACTTTCTTCGCTGGGTAAACTCGGTGAAGCAGCGTGGCCCAGGCTAGCGTGGACTGACGCGCGATCCGCGAAGCTCAATGCAAAGTGGTCGTCGCCCCAAGGTTGACACTACTTACTTTGTCTACAACAACAAGCTCCATCTTGGGTGCGCCACAAAAATCCCTAGGGCGTGAACCGCGATGCCCTTGCGAGGCCACTCGAGTTGTTCAAAATGTCGAAAAACCGGTTGGCTCTGCCTCTTGATTGTGGTGCAGGTGTAGCTGAGCGACGACGTTGACGGGTAGCTACCCTCTTGGCAGTGGTAGGCAAGAGCGGAAGACGCGATCGTTCTGGACGTGCGAGACGTCAAACTCGAGACAGGCGGGGGCGGCCGACCTCGTGGGTCCATCGGTGGGTGGCGATAGACCCCCTGTATGACCGGGTGCCCTAGATTTATCCAAGGGCCATCGCATGTCGTAGTTGGCAACGTGTGACGAGTTCAAATCGAACGGCTGAGTCCAATGTAGCTGGCTCAACGAGTCTATTCTCTGTTCGACCTACTGTTCGAATAGCAGCCGATCGTCGATACCAATTGCACATGCGAGCGGTATGGCGCGACCGATAACATAAACGATGACGCAATAGCAGTTGAATTCAATGTATGTACAAGAACGGGATCCGCGAAGACAGCGCGCGCCTGGTCCAGCCGCTCTTTGGCCGCAAGATCACGCTCTTTCAGTCCCTATGAGACCTCGTCAAGGCTCTGTCAAATTCACTCTTTTCCTTTTTGTCGTCCTTGTAGAGGACAACTTTGTGGTGGCGTACTATAGAGATAAAAGCATGACACACCGAGTTTTGAACCCACACGGACTCGACGCACATTCCGATTTGGATCGACGCGCGTTGATTGCAGCTGATGTTGGCAAGCAGTACATCAGTACTAGTTCTTATGCTGGGAGTTTGAGATATAGGGAAGATTCTGTTTTACGACAGGACTAGCCAAAAGAGAGATATGACGTCTTGTGCAAAGTAAGGGGCAGCCCGAACGTATCAAGGACATACATAGACTGCAGCAGTATGTCCTAGATAGTGGGCACACCAATGGACACACTGAACAAGGTTGCTTCTCGCCGTGACGACGTGCTAGTATCTTTTCAGGAGGCCACTAACTACAGCAGCATCGTAACAACCCTAGCGCTGAGTTTGCGCTCTTGCGCCAAGTTGTTGCGAGAGCCTTTCAACCGCTCCTCATCACTTGCCACTTCCTATCATGGATTGCACCGAGATCCCTACGTGGGCTCCCTAGAAGAGGATGCTTCCTGGCTTTGGAACTGGATTTGGAAGGTAAGAAGCACCTTGTGGTGTGTCCTTCTTTACGCCACGCGATCTATCCACGGAGGGCAAAGAGCACGAGCGAGCCCAAAGTCAGAAAAATGCGCTCGCATCCCGTGAACGTCGCACTCGAAGCAAGAACTGTTCGAGTGCCGAGTATATCAAACCATTATAACAATTTCTGAATGGAAGCTCGTCCTTTTCGCCCAATTCGGTCGACAACGGAGCAGTAGAGCGATACGACAGACACTATTACAGTCGAGCGACTAGGTTTGAATGAGTGTATCTACTTCGAGCCATGCACACTTTTCAACACACACCGCTACAGAATCCAATGCTATCAATATCGGTATTTTGATTCTCGAGACTCTATGCAGGAACGCGCCGTGTGCATACTAACGAAGCTTGTCCCCCCAACGGTTTGCCTTGGTGTCATCCGTACGTTTTCCCATGCGGTGACGTTGGTCACCTAATTAGACTCAAATCAGCAACGCTAGGTCACCCAATGAACGAACGGTACCCAGGTGTACGGGATTCGCGTTCTATTCGTTGTTTGGTGTTTTGTAAGAAGGCGAATCTTAGTGGATTGAAGCCCACCGTTCCCCTAATCGCCCTACTAGGCGCGCCGTCCATGGCGCCGTGATGACGAAGATAGCTCGCCCTTCTTTGTGCCTATTACTGTCCTGTACTACACGGCAGACAAGTAAGGACACCCACTTCTGCCACTTCTGCTGGTGTTTTTACAAAATGCGAATAAAAAATTTCCGAGCTTCCTGTCGTGGCAAGCCACCCTTACGTCAATGTATAGAGCAGCAAGAACCGCTGGTCGTGAAGCGGCCGAGCGAACACCGTGGCGAGTCGCACACCAGACGCGAGGGACTGAGCTCAAACATACGTGTCGTCCTTTCAGCGCGCTGTGCCCAATCGGAATGCCGTTCCATGATGAACGACAACCAAATCGCCAGCGCTGTCAGCCAAATCGTCAGCGCTTCTGCCCCGACTATGCTACCATCGAGCTTTCTGGGAACGTAAAGGCGCTGAAACCACCTGCTGGGGCGCGTGCCATCGCTTGCCCGATCCCGATCCGAGGCCAGATCGGCGCCAAAATCGAGAACATATTTGGTCTGCCCATCGCTCTCTCTCCCGTATGTTCCTGTTGGCAGAAATGAAAACTGGCGCCATGCCGTCGTTGCCTCGTCGGTTCAACCACGTCAGCACGAGCCATCTCGGTCGCTCTTCGATTTCTTGGTCGGCGCCTCATCTTGCCGGCGCAAACAAGCGCCTGTCACCACCGAGGATACAAAAAGCTGTATAGAGCTGTATACCGATATGATGGGTGCAGCGCCACCCTTGTGTACTTTTAAAGCGCGTCGCGGCAGCGTGGCCGCGCCTCTGCCGTGTCTACGGGACATCAGCGCTCCGTTATCGTTGGCTACAAGATGGTAGTACCCTGTTGCTTATCGCCACGCTCGCCACATGGGCTCGACGCATACTACCGAAAAAGTTAATTGCTCGGCGCCACCGACAGCGTTCAGGCACTCGGGGTCGGTGGCAAGTCGCCCGCTTGCTCTCTTTTGACAGATTTTCGAGAGCTCCCTGCTCGAGGCATGCTTTGATGGGTCTCGGCTGCATCGATGCATCGAGCGTCAGACAAGACCTGGCAGCCACATGGATAAACAGCTGGTTGCACATCGCCAACGTGGGTGCTTGGCATCCAGCGCGGCGACGTGTGAGCAACACGCCACGCTTTTCCCATTTGTTGGTCCAATTGCCTCAATTGCCATTTTCATTTTTCAATTTCCCTTCTCGAGCACCACCACCGAGCATGCGCCTCTTTTCCACGACGCTCCTTGCGCTTGCGGCGGCGGTCGCGGCCGTCTGCCCCGACCCGGAGCTCAAGTCGCAATCGCCGATCGACTTTCCCAAGCTCGACCCGACGCTCAACAAGCAGAACGTGACGATGGCCTTTCCCAACGCCGCGAACGGTGTCATGATCCACGAAGGCGACACCATCAAGGTCAAGTGGGACGGCGGCAAGGACGCGTCCTTCGCGCTCAACGCCAAGACGTACAAGACGGCGCAATTCCACTTTCATGCGCCCAGCGAGCACACGGTGCGCGGCTACCAGTACCCGTTCGAGATGCACATTGTGCACCAGGCCGACGACAAATCGCTCGCGGTCATTGGCATCCTCTTCGAGGAGGGCCCGGAGGACAATGCTTTCCTCAAGGGCTTCTGGCCCTCGATCAAGCACCTCGGCGACGTGCACTCGAACGTCTCGGTGGCCAACGTGAACGCGGCGCCGCTCAAGCTCACGTCGGCCTCGAGTGTGTACCGCTACTCGGGGTCCCTCACGACGCCTCCGTACACGGAGGGCGTCGAGTGGACGGTGGTCACGGCCGTGCAAAAGATGTCCAAGGCGCAGCTGCAAATGTACAAGGAAAAGATCCATGAAGACAGCGCGCGCCCGGTGCAGCCGCTCTTTGGCCGCAAGGTCACACTCTTTCAGTCGCCGTAATACCGGCCTTTTATAAATTTCTGTTTTTGTCGAGAAAAACAGGTGGCCATGCAGTCGGACGAGGTGCAAGAGGAGGCTGCTGACCGCGTTAGACAAAGCATATTACAACGTACTCTACTTGTAGTAGTATAATAGATGCCAACCTGTTTAGAGTGTCGAGGTAGAGAGGAGGGTATGCCATCGATATTCCTCAATTCCTCGAAGACGAACTATTGAGGAATATCGAGGGGGCCATGTGGGTGGCGCATGGAATCGGGTTCACGATGCAGATGGCGCTTCGTCGACTGCTTTTTGTTTCGATTCCTGTTGCACACAGGATGAGGTGCCGGTGCGGGGCTCGAGCTCCGTGGGTGCTGTCCCTTTCTTCTCTTTTCCAGTGATGATGGCATCGGAACCATCCATTTTGATCTTCACAGCTGCGCTCGCGTGCTTGATGCTGCATTCGACCCAAGACTACGCGACGAACAAGAATGCGGACAGAAGAAACGCGGCGGCATACGACACATGTAGATCGATGGTCGCAGAAGAATGCATGAGCGACCCTTCACGTCTGCACGCTGGCTCGACTCGTCGACAGGTGGGTGCCGCCAGGTGCTGCGGACAGGTGCGAGGGATAGGGTCTACGGCACCGGAATAGGACACCTCCGAGCTATCCTCGCGCTGCGTTGTTATCTGGTGGCCGACACGATCAAGCGACTTGAAGGCACTTGCGAGGCGTCAGGCCAATCTCCGTGGCCTGCCCGTCGATCGCTTGACGATGCGCAGGCAACGAAGCAACCACTCGGTATGCTGCCGGCTCGTATGCAGCGTGAAATCCAACGCTTGCACCACGTATCCAATCGTATCCAGTGTATTCATCCACGCGCCTTCCGTCCCCATGGATCGATCCACTTGATTTATTGACGCCAAAGAGAGCTACATAAACCAGCCGAGCATGCGGTGGAACGGGTCGTACGGGTAGCCGTCGTCGTCGTCGTCGTCATCGTCGCTGTCCGAGTCGAACGCATTGCCGTCGCCGTCGCCGCCGTCGTCACTGTCGTCACCGTCGTCGTCGTCGGACGGGTACCAGGGCGCCTGCTCCGTCATGCCCGTAAACCACTCGCGCTCTTCCCGCATCGTCATCCCTTGAGGGTACGGACTCGAGACGACGCAGCAGCACGGACCAATGGGATAGTGCCGCATCATGTTGGCCAATGGGTAGAGCTGGCGCTGACACGCCGCCGTCATCGCGTGCAGCACACAGCCTTCCGAGCGGTGCTTGAGAAGGAACGATGCGATCTTGATGTGGTTGTTGCGGACCGCCGACGAAAGCGCATGCGACGTACAGCCCTCGTTCCGGTGGGCGTGGAGGAACTGGACCGTCGAGAGATGCCCGTGCTCGGCTGCCTTGTCCATCGCGTACGTCGAGCAGCCGTCGTCTCGATGTGCATGCAAGTACTTGACGACGCGGAGATGGCCGTGCTCGGCCGCCAAGTCCATTGCGCGGTGCGAGCCATAGGGAATGCACTGCACGAGCCGCAAGAAGCCATACTTGGCCGCAATCTGCAGCGCCGACGGCGTGATGAGATCGGGTGCGTTCTTGAGATGGAGATCCAGCAGCGCCTTGTAGTTGCGCTGGACGATGCGGTTCACAAGGTGCGGCGTCGAGAGATGCAGAAACGTCGAAAAGAGAAAGGTCATCGTGGGCCACGAGTCGGACGCCAGGGCATCCCAGAGCGTCGCCGTCGTCACCACGTCCCTTTGCAGCGCGACAAACCGTTGAACCAAGTGCGTGTGGCCAGCGCAGACAAGCCTCGACAAGAGCTGGCTCGTGCGGCTGCCAGGAAGGTGCACCAGGACGTACTCGACGACCTCCAAGAACCCTTCGTCAACTGCGTCGACGACCGCCATGCGCCGGGCGGCCAATGTGGGTCGCGCGGCATGCAGAAGCGTGACCATGGCCACGTGGCCACGAAGGATCGCGGCGCTGAGTGCTTGCTTGGTCACAATCGCAGTAGTCGCCTCGTCGCTCGCCAGCACAAACTCGAGCATCGAGAAGTCGCCATGCTCGGCGAGCTCGTCGATCGTCTCGGGATGGAGCCAGCGCTCCGGGCGATTCGCGTAGAGATACTCGACGACGTCGCGGTGGCCGGCGGTGGTCGCGGCCGTGATTGCGCGGGGCGTGCAGCCTTCGTCGCGGTGGGTGTGCAGAAAGCGAACGACGTCCAAATGGCCGTGCGTCGCCGCGTGGTCCATCGCCGCCGTGGAGGCGCGCTCGGGTCGATGCTCGTGGAGGAACGTGACCATGGCGAGGTCGCCGCGGCTGGCGGCGGCGTCCAGCGCGCCGGCGCGAAAGAGCTGATGAAAGCCATGTTCGTGGAAGAGCCGCATCATGTCGAGGCGCCCAAGCAGAATGAGCGCAAGCATGACGTCGTCGCCATGGCGGATCGCTGACGCAGGGGTGATAACGCGCTGCTCGACGAGGTACCGCATGCACGCAAACTGCCCGGCGTTGTGCTCGCGGCTGCACGTGCAGCGCGAGAGCGCGTTGACAATGCTGTAGAGGACGTCGTCGGACGGCGAGGCCTTCTGTGTCGTGTGCAAGAAGGCGACGGCGTCAATATGGCCGTTGGCCGCGGCGCGGTCCATCGCAAACGACGTGCAGCCCATGCCTTGGTCGTGGAGATACGTCATGGTGCGGACGTCGCCGACCTCGGACGCAATGTCGAGCAGCCCGCGTGACGAGAGGGTTCCGTGCGGCGGCTCCGAGAGCCGGAGCGGGGCCGCGAGTTCCTTGCAGCGCAAAAGCCGCTTGACGAGCTCCAGGTCATGCTCGCTGAGCACGCTGAACCAAATGCGTGCGCGCTTGTTGCTCATGTACAGCAGCGCCGTGACGTTGTCGCCGCGGTAGGCGTCGATGCTGGCCGGCAGCATCTTGTGCCCGAGAAAGTACGGCCGCAAGCAGAGGTAGATGCCATCCTGGTAGTCGGCGATGAGGCTCATGAGCCCCAGGTCGAGGAGGACGCGGGTCGCGCTCGGCGACGCCTGGAACGTCCGGCGCCGCTTGCGCTGGATCGTATCGTACGACGAGCGCATCCCAACCGTTGCTGCAACCGAAATTCCACCTTGGTCTGAAATTTCAAAAAAAGCCGGGTCGCGCCCGGGGCACGGCGACAGGCCAGCCGCCCATCGCAGGGCGCGTCGAGGCAATGGTTCATGCCGACAACACTGGCCAGCCACCATGCCAGGCGCCATCCATCCATCCATGGGCAGCACCCGCCTGCAGCCCACGCCGCTGCAGCGCCGCACGCAACCACGACCTGTCGCAAGCAGCAGCATATCCATGCAGCCTGCCCTGCAACGAGCTCCATGCGATGGGCCGCGCCTCTGGCCGTCGGCGACGTACGAGGCCTCGACCATGCTTGCATTAGCATGAGAATGATGCCGTCGCGAGGCCACTCTACCGGATACATTGGATGCATCCTTGCTCGCGGACGTGGAAGACACGCGCGGCCATGACCGCAACGGCCAGCTCGCACGCCACGCCCACCACCGTTTATGCAGCCGTCGCCGCTGCTACAGTTCGCCAAAGCTTAGTACCACCGACAGCCAGACCGACAGCTACCTACAGTGTAGCAATGGCGTGCGTCCAGCGGCCGCTGGCCATGCTTGACCGCGTCTCGGCAGAGGTCGAACGCTCCCGTTGTCTTCGTGGTCTTGCAAGCATGGCTTGCGCCCTCCTCTACACAAGCGCGCCGCCGGCCATGAGCTCGATGCCATGGACCCGCCTGCCACGTCAACCGGTGTATATCGCCATCCTCCTCCCGGTCGTAATCGTGGCGTCTGTGCTAACCGCCACGTCAACCGTTAAGAAAATACAATGCATCATTTATGAACCGTATCGATCTTTGTATGTGGACGCGGTTGGGTGCAAAAAATACACCGTGGGCGCAGTGCCACGGTCGTCACAGTTGACGTTTTGCCACCAAGCCCCGACCCGGCCATGGCACGTGAAGCACCGCCGGGCGTCCCGCCCGAGGTCATGCAAGTGCTCGAGCTCTTCTTCGACAGCGGGATCTTCCCCATCCTCATGCTGGCCCTCTTCGCCTACAAGCTGCTGCCATCGACCGACCCGATCCTGAGCCTCGTGCGCCCATCATCTCTCGCCATGCATCGTCGCTCATCTGCATGGCGTTGTAGGAGCAAGTGAACCGGAAGCGACCCAAGTTTGGCGAGCGCCATGTGGCCTTCAAGACAGACCTGGTACGCGCAGCGGGCCAAGGCGATCATTGATCTCTGTCGTCGGTGTGTAGAAGTGCTACATTGGCTCCGAGACCGGGCCCGACGGCAAGACCAAGGTGCTTGGCGACAACGTGTGCGGCCGCCAAGTGTGGCGTCCCCATGGTAGTCCTCCTATCTGAATATGCAACGCTCAAGCCATCGACGCTAGGCGAAACGATTGAGCTCCCGCCCTTCTCGGCGGCCGAGAACCCGAACGCAGGCGACAAGCTCTTTCGCCAGCTCATGCTCAAAGGCAAGAAGGCATCGGCGCCGACGACGCCCGCGTCCTCCAATGTAGAAGAAGCGCTGCTCAAG
Source organism: Saprolegnia parasitica CBS 223.65 (assembly GCF_000151545.1). Classification (NCBI taxonomy): domain Eukaryota; phylum Oomycota; class Saprolegniomycetes; order Saprolegniales; family Saprolegniaceae; genus Saprolegnia; species Saprolegnia parasitica. The sequence goes on along the minus strand of NW_012156466.1, from coordinate 123,295 downwards.
GCCATTGACTTTTACCAGCTTCTCCAGGTGCATACCCTTCATTCTCTTGTCGCCGCTTGCTCATCCTTGTGTCTCTAGAGCGAGGATGGGTCGTGGCAAGGTGACTATGGTGGCCCCATGTTCCTCCTTCCTGGCCTCGTTGTCGTCTGCTACATCACGGGCCACGACCTTGGCCAGTCGATGAAGGACGGCCTGGTCGTGTACCTCAAGAACCACCAGCAGCTCGACGGCGGGTGGGGCATGCACATTGAAGAAGGCTCGACCATGTTTGGCACTGTCATGAACTACGTTTCGCTGCGTCTCCTCGGTACGACGACGATCATCCCATCGTGATGAGGCTCATGCACATGCAGGCGTGCCGGCCAACGACGATGCGTGCATGGAGGCCCGCGCCTTCATCCGTCGCCACGGCGGCGCGACACAGGTCCCGTCCTGGGGCAAGTTTTACCTCTCGGTGCTCAACGTCTACGAGTGGGCCGGCATGGACTCGGTGCCGCCCGAGATGTGGTGCCTCCCATCGTGGTTCCCGTTCCACCCCGGTCGCATGTGGGTGCACTGCCGCATGGTACCTTCTTATTGACGGCGTATGGGGCTCATGGCATATACTAGGTCTACTTGCCCATCTCGTACCTGTATGGCCGCCGGTACCAAGCGCCGCTCACGCCGCTGCTCAAGGAACTCCGCGAAGAGCTCTACATGACGCCGTACAGCCAAGTGTCGTGGTCGGCGGCCCGGGGCGCGTACTGTCCGCTGGACGAGTACCACCCGCCGTCGCTCTTGATGCGGGCCGCCAACTACCTGCTCTCGTGGTACGAGCTTTTGCCTGCGATCACGCCGTTCCGCCGCCGTGGCCTCGAGTTCGCGATCCAGTTTATCCACGCCGAAGACGAACAGACCAATTACTGCGACATTGGGCCGGTCAACAAGGTCATGAACATGCTCGCGGTGTGGGTCGATGACCCGACCTCGGACGCGTTCAAGAAGCACCAGCAGCGCATTGAAGATTACCTCTGGTACGTCCTTCAATCCTCTCCTCTCTTGCTATGCATCTCTTGCTTTTTATCTCGTGATATTTCTTGATTTTTTTTATATTTACTTGATTTTTTGATATTTACTTGATTTTTTGATATTTACTTGATATGTATGGGTAGGGTCGCGGAGGACGGTGTCAAGATGCAAGGCTACATTGGGTCGCACACGTGGGACACGAGCTTTGCGATCCAGGGCTACTTTGAGGCCGGCATGGGTCTCCGCGACGTCAACAAGAAGATGGTTGCCCGCGCGTACCACTACCTCGAGCAAGCGCAGAACCGCCACGAAGTCGAGAACCGCGCGCACTGGTGGCGCAGCGAGCAAAAGGGCGGCTGGGGCTTTGGACCGTCGGCCAACGGGTACCCAGTCACGGACTGCACGGGCGAGGCCATGAAGGCGATGCTGCTCATCGATGCGCACGCGGGCGACGATCTTCTTGCGACCACATTGCCGTTTGAGCGCTACTGCGAAGCAGTGGACTTTCTCTTGGCGCTTCAAAACGACGACGGTGCGTCCGGATGTTATGGGAAACCATATCCTCTCAACCGTCTTTTCTAGGTGGCTTTCCCACGTATGAAAAAAGCCGCGGGTTCGAGTGGTACGAGTACCTCAATCCCGCCGTCATCTTCGGCGGCATCATGATCGACTACTCGTACATTGAGTGCTCGTCCACGTCGCTCTGCGCGCTGGCCATGTTTCACGCCAAGTACCCGAGCTACCGCCCCGAGAAGATTCGTCGCGCCATCAAGCGGGCCGAGACGTTCATTCGCCACCAGCAGTTTGCCGACGGCAGCTTCTTTGGCAAGTGGGGCGTCTGCTACCTCTACGGCACGTGGTTTGCGGTCGTCGGGTGCGTGTTGTCTCTTGTATTTTGGACAGATTGGCATCGCGGTCTTCTAGGCTGCGCGGCGCGGGCGCGACCGAGGACGACGAGGATGTTCGGGATGCTGTCAAGTTTGTGTGCTCCAAGCAGCGTGCGGACGGTGGCTGGACCGAGAGCTTCTTCGCCTGCGTGAGCAAGCGGTACCTCGAGACGGAAGAGAGTCAAGTCGTGTCGACGGCATGGGCGCTTCTCGGTGCGACGCGGGATGCGATTGATCAAGTGGGCTGAAAGTACGATGCTGATGTAGCGCTCATGAAGGGCATTGAGCGCACGAACGGCCCGCAAGACGGGTTTGAGAAGGAGTGGGACGCGGTGCGCCGTGGCATTCGGGTATGTTGCCACAACATGTCGGGCGAGGACGAGGGCTGATCTTGATATCTGGATAGTTTTTGATGTCCAAGCAGCTCCCGAGCGGCGACTGGGACCAGGAGCGCATCTGCGGCGTCTTCAACCGCAGCTGTGGCATCACGTACACGGCGTTCCGGAACGTGTTTCCGTTCTGGGCGCTGGGTCTCTACCATAAGCTCCAACCTGGCCAGTCGCTCTAATGTCGAGCTGCGAAGGGTTAATACGGTTGTTGCCTTGTGTAATGTATTGGATTGCATCTGCGAGCGTATCTTGCCACCGACGACAGCAACGGACGTAGATTCAATATGACGTGGCACGACGTCGCGTCGAATCTCGATGACAGTGAGACGACACCTCTAAGAACGCATTTTACGATCTATGCGGTGTGAGAGGGACTGAATCTTGACGTGCGGGGTCCGACGACGGCAGCCGAATCTTCGCCGCGAGGGTTTGTCCCAATGTCCCAACAACGCCGACGTCATGCATCTCTGCGTGTTGCTGTGTGGTTGCTTGGAGCTCTTGCTTGGGTATTAAGCTGTGTACGAGTATCATTTTCGGTCCTCGCCAGTTCGCAGCGTCTTCGTTTCGTGCAAAATTTTGTGAAAAGAATTCAATTCACGGAAAATGCAATGGAAGGTATCCAATTCCTGGAAACAATCGCTAATACGGCATGTCATCTTTCGCGTCTCAAGCAAATATGTAGCGGTTTAGTGCGGTCTTGCTCGTCCCTCTTCATGCCGACCGAATCCACACACGCCACCAAGTTTTGGGACCTCCCAACCGCTTTCGATGGTTCTTCTACTGCATGACATTGTGCCTTGGCTCTACCAAGGAGATAACAACCCTTAGCTCTACTGTTCCATCCATCTTGTGTCTTTTTGGAGGCAGGAGGTACACTTGCCGGCAGTCGAATCTCTTCGTCCTCGTGCGTTTTTGGCGGCAAGGCAAGGTTTGTCCCAAGATCCGATGTGGGACAAACTCGGCCGGCGTAAAATTCGGGCGCGAGAATCTACGAATGCGTTCTGAGAGGTTTCTGGTCGCCCTTGGGTTTGAATACCTTGCAACATCCTATCTCGATGAGCTTGCTTGAAGTTGCATGGTACGCGAAAACGGCTTGAAATTAATTTCCGCAACTTCAATTCAATCCATACGCACTTTGTTTTTGTATGGACCATCCAAAATGCGAAAAAAATACGCTTCTCCTGTGTTTTCTCGGCTGCTTGAAGACCTTTGAAAATCGATATTCGTGGCACGCGGAACCGCCGCCGCAGTCGAGAATATCCCACCAAGTACCCAAGAAGATGATCAACAAGGTCCGCACGATCCAGAGCAGCAAGCGCGCCCGCGGCTCCGCGAAGAAGTCCAAGAAGCTCCAGCAGCTCGAGCTGCTGCAGGCCGTGGAGGCCGCGACCCTCGACGAGCTCTTGATCGTCCCCCTCGTCCCGACGACCGAGACGACGAGCTCCAAGACGACCCCCAGCATGCCCATGAAGCCCAGCGACGCCCATGACGACGAGAAGACGGACGTCGAGGAAGACGAAAGCGATGCGAATGACGACGAGGAAGACGTGGTCGTCGTCGCGAGCCCGACGGCGTCGAGCGTCTGCACGCGCTTCCTCAGCAAGAGCTTCTGGAGCCCCAAGGACATCAAGGCGCACGCGTCCGACCCTGATGCGACCTTCTCGGTGAGCATCCCGAGCTTCCGCGATATGGACGAGGGGTACATTGCGTACAACGTCGTGGTTGAGACGCCGTACCACACGTGGGCGGTCGAGAAGCGCTACTCGGAGTTTGTGCTATTGGCGCAGACGCTGCAGCTCAAGGAGATCCATATGGACCTCCCGCCCAAGACGTGGTTCAAGGTCACGCAAGACACGGTCTTATCCGACCGGCGAGAGCGCCTCGAGGCGGCGTGCGTCGACCTGCTCCAGCGCGACAACATGACGTCGGTCCCGCTTGTGCGCGAATTTTTCCAGCTCGACGTCTTTGCCATGAGCTTGACCGACGTTAGCCCGTAAACGTCGTGTCGTTCGAGCGCTCCGCATGGACGACCGCTTGTGGCCAGGCCTCCACCGACAAAATCGCACGTCCCCTCACACGACGACCATGTACCATTATACCAACCTCATTAGCCTGCTAGCCCACACCTCCATGTGAGACCTTATTATAAACCATAAAATACCCTCCATTTCCACCACACTGAAGCGCTCCGACGACGGCGACGAGTGGGCTCCGACGACCTTCATTCAGTCGTCTTCGCAGTCGTCAGCCGACCGTGCAAGGATATCATCACTGTCGTCAGCAGCCAAGAGCTCCGTTCCAGTGACCGCGCCCCGGACCGTCGGAAGCAGCATCGTCTCGAGGGTTGCCAACTCATGATCACTTCCGTTGCAGCAGGTACGACACATGGCTTCTTGAAGCGACCCTCTTGTTCGCCTTCGATCCTTTAGCGCCTTCCGCGGCTGCTTCCCAAGGTTGCTGACAGTGGTCGTTTATATCCCCGCGGTGCAAGGGAATATTTTCCTCGTAGGAACGTTTACGTGGTGTACCGGTACCAGCATCCCAGGGGAACAGGTCCCGCGCGGGAGCGACCCTGACGCTCCTTGCAGCGGCCGTTTGCTTCTGGACGGCGACGTGCGCGTCGATTGTTTTGAGCTTCTTGACTACCTTCATCAGCACGAGCCGCCAGCGTGCGCAGACCGTAGCGACCAAGTGAGAAGGCGAAGCAAAAGTGACATATGCTTGGCGAAGAGATGGCCAACGCGTCGTCGCTGCCACAAGAGGCGTTTCTCGCTTGCATTCGGCCCACTCAGGGACGTAGATGCACAAGTACCGTCCTCCTCTCGCGAGCAGGTCGCTGGTGTGGGACTGCACTTGGGAAAGGGTTGTGTGTTTTTTACGTGCTTACGTGGTGATTTCAAGGCGCTGCAGGACGACGTTCCAGAGCCGCGCGGCCGGATAGAGCACAAGCGTGCTAGGAACGTCAGTACAGTGCTGGTCGAGGAGAACGCCGTTGACTTGGAAAGAAATAGAGTCGTCGTCGCGCGTGACGAGGACGGTTGTCTCGTCCAAGGGCGGAACCACCACCGGTGGCAACGGCCCGGGGGATTGCGCAGGGTAGGCCTTGAACGCGGCGTGGATCTTGCCAGCGCTGCGATCGAGAGGACGTACCCATGGACGGTGGCGCCTGCCTCGCGCAACGCTTCGCGGGGGCAGTAGCCGACCTCAAACGAAGACGCGGTTTTGGCCGAAACGCAGAAACGTCGCAGCGGCATGGTCGCGACGGCGCCCACAAATGCGTTGGATCCTCGCTGCTTGGCCATGACCGTGTCGCCCGCACTCAATAGAACGTCGTCGTGGCAGTGGGTGGCATCCCACGCGGCAACTGGAGAAAGTCGACGAGCTTGTAAAAGTCCGCTTGCGCGTCGCCAGGGATGCGATTGAGAGGCAGGTGGCCGCTGCGAAAGTACGTCATGATCGGGTCAAAGTCCAGAACGTATTCGCCTAACCCACCATTTCGTGTGTGTGGCCACCAATACTAGTACCATTGTCGGTGGGCGGCCATTGGAGCAACGCGTGGAAGTAGCTGTCTTCAAACCGCAAAAGGGTCTCGCGCGACGTTGCAAAGCGTGTACCACCGACGTTGAGCGTGACGATCTCGGTCGGTGGCGCGACCGTCGAGCGCTGGGTGGCGCGGAAAGCAGAGACGATGTCGGTGACAAAAACATCGAACGGACCTTGCACCTCTGGCGACAGGAGCGTTCGTAGCTCGGCCCAGCGCGCCTCGAACGCATCGCTTGCCGTCGACGTCATTTGCCGTCAAAAAGAAAAGTGAACAACACAACGACGTGATTGGCTACAACCGGAATCGCTGGCCACCTCTCTCGCCTCTGCATGCTATGACAACCAACTGCATAATCTTCGGCGGTCGTCGCACGTTTGGTGGCTTGGATCATGACGTGGCGTCGTGCTAATGCGCGGATGTTTAGTTAGTCGATTGGCGTCGACTACGATGTGGCCATGATATGGCCAATCAGCGTGCGTGCACGCAGACTCGCGTATGATTGGTCCAAACGGAATTGCTCGACTTGCAACATGTTGCTGCGGCGAGGCTTGAGCACGCAGCGGCGATCGCTGCTGGGAAGCGAGTACCCCAAGCCGACGAAGCGCACCGCCAACCTCGGTTGCATGGGAACCTCGATGCCACGCCTCATGATCGTCCATAGTCTGCGGCAAGTGCGAGAACGTTCTCGTCGCGACGCACGACCTCTTCTTCCTCAACTGGTACACTGCGACGCATGCGCATGGCCATGGTTAGCCGGCGCGTAGGCTCAAGGGCGTGCATGTGGCGAGCTTCCAGAACATTGCACTCGAGAACGTCAAGACGGCGGCGCACCCGCGGTCGCCCAAGGAGCCCTGGAAGCAAGCGAAGCTGCGCTGCTGCGCGTGCGACCAAGACGTTGCGACGCGCGCCAATGTCCGCGGCCAAGAGGCGACGCTCTTCTCGGCCAAGAACGTCTCGTTTCAACTGCCGCTCGGGTCGAGCCCGATCGTGTCCATGTCGGGGTTGCCCTCGGACTTGATTCGGTTCTCTTCGTACGTGACTCTAATTTGCTGTAGCATACGCATCCCAACGACCTCGTAGATGGGGCGACCTGCTGGCGCAGACGACGGCATCTACGAAGCTTCGATCGATCCTCAACATTCGCCAAGTACACGTGTCGTCCATGCAACGATCGTTTTCTTATCACAAAATATCTTTTAGGACCACGACACGACCCAGAGCGCAGCCAAGAAGGACCCAACAACGGACTTTAAAGAATTCAACACCAAGCTGCTTCTCGCCGAGTCGGGCGCCGAAGTGCTCTCGCTGATGGAGGCCCAGGTACGCGACCTCCTGTTCGCATCGTCCATTCTGAACGTACGTGCATGCAGCACCCACGGTCGCTCAACCACGTCAACGTGCTCACAGCGTTTCAGCGGTTTGCTATGTTTCACATCCAGACGCACCGCGAGATCTTTGCCATGGTAGGATCGAGTGTCTTCACGATGTGCCATTTGTTTCACGGCCATTTGGATAGAAACGCAAGCGCATGGGCGCGATGGCGTCGATGCCGTCGTCCGACAGTGACGACGACGACACGCTCATCGCACTCGAGCGCTCCAAGTACCAGCGTCTGCATTTGGATACGATGCTCATCTACTCGACGCGGTAGCTTGGACAATTTGTTGACAGCCAAGGGTTCACGCTAGGGGTAGGTTTTGGAATTTTGTCGACGAGCTCGAGCGGCACGTGCAAATGCATTTGCACCTCGTCCCGTCGCGGTTTCTCCACGGCTTGATGAAGTCGCTCATCGGCCTCCAGCTCGCCCCGTCCGGTGTCATGGCGTACGCTTTTTCTATTTATTTTTATTTTTTGCATTGATATTTTGTCGATGCTTAGCACCAGGAGCCTCGCCCAACAAGTGCTCTACCGTCTCGACCAAGATCGCATCACGCCCGAGCGGCTCGTGCACCTGTTGCACGGCTTTGCCTCGCTCTGCGCCGCGGTACACTTATCATTTTCGAGTCCTTTCTTGTGAAACAGCATGGCCTTGGGTAGGATCGAAGCGCGCAGGCGTGGCTGCCCGAGCTTTTTACGCGTGTGAGCAACTACGTCCTTGCGCCAACGGTCCCGAGTTTGTCGCCCGAGCTCCTCGGCATGCTCGCGTGGTCCTGCGCTGTGGCCCAAGTCCCACACGTCGGCGTCGCCACCAAGCTCTTTGAGACAGCGAAGACGCACAAGAGCCCAAGCATGGCCTTTGCGACGCAGGTGTACCAAGTCCACCTCGAAGACTGGCCTGGTGCGATAGTTTGATGGTGCAAATGACGGGTGGACGTGGGAGTGTAGGTTCGCCACGGCTGCCCGACGCGACGCTGGAGACGTTCAAAGCCAAGCTCCTGCAGCAGGTCGACTGTTTTGTATCAACGTATCAACTCGTGGCTGATGGCCATTGGACACTAGCAACAACATTTCGTCGCATCTGCACCGACAGATCTCGACGACGTTGGCGCGCATGGAGATCCAGCACACGAACGAATATGTGCTTTCCCAAGGGTACACTTCGCGGCCATGCAGCAGAAATAATGGAGCATCATCGGTGGGATAGGTACTCGCTGGACATTGCGCTCGTTGACGCCAAGATTGGCATTGAAGTGAACGGCCCGATGCACTACCAGCTTCGGCGCAACCCGACCGAGCAGTATGCATGCTCGTCCATCGGTCGCATCGTCATTCTCTTTGGATGCAATAGGTGGCTCATGGGCTCCACCTTGCTCAAGATGCGCCACATCCAGCAAGAAGGCTGGACCGTGATCCAGGTGTCGCACTTGGATTTCACAAAGCTGCCGACGCCCAAGCAGCGCGAAGACTACCTCAGTCTACTCCTCGAAGTCGCGACCGCCAGCCGCGCGCGGCCACCGTCGGCTGCATAGACTTTAGGATAAGAAGGAATAGAGAGAGTATGCTTGGATCGACCAGCGCTTGTTGGCAGGATACTACCGCATTGCATCTCGCGGAGCAGGCGCGCGGAAGCCATCGACAGAGACATGCACGGCATCCTGCCCCAACGCAGCAAGATGTACAGTGCAGAGTGCTACGGCGTCGGCGGCGTCGGCTCCATGGCACACGCCTCGGTGGGCCTGCCGCTGCCGCTGGCCGCTTCTCGACTGCTGATTGCTACATGAGGTGCATGCCATGCATGGCCATACCACGCGATCGCCGCCATGGGCCTTTGTGACCGTCGTCGCCAAGGCTACGGCGAGCGGTTGCGGCAAGTCCGTGGCCGCGTCGCCGTCGTCCTTCTCTGCAGTCGCACCTTGTTGACGAATCCGGGTGCGTCGTCGTACTTACGGGAATATTTTGCGTATTTTCTCAACCGCCTGGTTCGATCCACTTAATGTTTGTATGCGCATCTGAGTAAAATGGAGAAATTCCGGTAAAGTGCGGTCGTGGTCGCGCCTGGGCTGGATAGCAACTTGGTCTTTCACGCCTCTATACATAGCCGCTTGACGATGATGTCCAAGCGTCGCGGCAACGGGAAGGACGGCAGCAAGCCCGAGATGGGCATGGCCCAGCGCATGACGCTCAAGATCCTCTCGCTCTATGACAGCACGACCAACGTCGACGCCATCATCCAGGAGCTGTACCATCCCGAAGCGACGTTCTCGGACCCGCTGGTCGAAGGTACTTGCGTCGCCATGATGGCCTCGCCGCTCATGCTCGTCTAGTCTCTGGCCGCGACAAGGTTGCCGCCCAGTTTCGCGTCTTGCCATCGTTTGTCGCGCAGTCGCATGCGACGTTGATCCGCGGCTCGATGGCGGGCGTGAGCATCCTCACGATTGACAGGTAGATGATGCGGCCAACTGTGGTGTAGCGGCTCATCGATATCTAGCACGGTCACGTACAAGCTCAAGCCGTTCCCAGAGTACATGGGCGGCGCCTTGCGGATGTTTACGGTCATTGAGCTCGAAGATCAAAAGGTACAGGCTTCGATCCTCGCGGAACGGGGCATTTTACACGATTAGGTCATTTCCCACACGGACCATTGGGACATCCGCTCGGTCTTGGAGAACGTCCCGATGCTGTCGTTCTTTTACCGGCATCTGCGCACGAGTGTCGGGAGCGCGTCGTCGCATGTCATCAACGTCTTCTTGCCCGAGTCGTCGCCGCCGTCGGAGGAGACCCAGCTCCTCGACGCGCCGAGAACCGACCACGACTAGGACAACTCGTTAATACAATAGTTTATAGCGAGACAACCGTCGCACGCTTGGATGTTTGTATCAACTTGATACTCGACAACAGCGACGACGCGGACAAGCGACAACGACATGTACTCGCCACACTCTCCGTGCAAGCAGTGGACAAGTGACCGCCGCCATCGTCCATCGCCGTGGCCCGCTCAACAAGTGTGCACACGATGTCTCGATCGGGATGGTAGAGGGGCGAGGGCGAGGCCTCTCTTCACTACCCTACCCCTAGCACGACTCTGCACTATCCATGGGCAGCCATACAACATGAACATTGTACGGGCCCTTGCGTTCCAATGTCCAGCTGCGTGGGGCTGCATCGTGAGCTCCTTGCACGAGCGAGTTTCGACCCCTCGCCCTTTGTTGCGCTGCGTGCGGGCTCATGTTGCACAACGGGTCGCGTGATGCATCGTACTGTACATTCGTTTAGTTGAATGCAAGTCCTGCAAACGGATCCCGACCGCCGGCCTTGGGTGCGCCGTAGCTCTGCGCGTACCCTTGCTGCTGCTGTTGGGGCTGGCCATAGCCTTGCGCAGGGACGTTGTTGTAGCCGTAGCCGGTCGGTTGCGACGGGTACCCTTGGCCGTACGACGCGTGCGGTGGGCCGTAGGCGGCGTGGGGGTGGGCCACCATGGTCGGGTCCAAGAGCGAGCTGATGCTATGGCCACCCGACGGCGGCCCCGACAGTTGCACGGGCGCAGTCGGAAATGCCGTCGGCATGCCCGCCGCGTTGAGCGACGGGGGCATCGCAACGGCAAATGGGTCGGCGGCCGGCGCGCCTTGGAACGCTGACCAGTGACCACCGTTGTTGTTGGTGGTGGTGGTAGCAGTACTGCTTGGTGCGTTGAAGAGCGACGGCGGTGCCGGCGAAAACGACGCCGACGACGATGGCGCAGCCGAAAAGCCAAACGGATCGAACGAAGCCGTCGACGACGGTGCCGGAGCGACGGGCGCAGAGAACGCGTCAAACGTCGGTGACGCGACCTGCGGCTTGACTGGCGCCGAAAACGCTTCAAAGGACGCGGGTGCCACCGGGGCCGAGAAGGCTTCGAACGACGCTTCGAATGCCGGCGTCGGCGGCGGCGAGAAACCGAGCAGGTCGGCGCCTAGGTCATCACGCGTTGGCCTCCTTGTCGCGTCAGCAAGGGTACGTACTTGGCGCCGCAGGAGTTTCCTTTGCTTTCCGAGTCGAGGCGGACGACGCGTTCGACGACGATGGCGCTACACAAGCATCTTGTTAGTCGAGACAGGGTGCTACCTGGCGTACGGCTGGGCGCGCCCTCGGCGTAAAAGGCGCGGTCGTTGTACACGGTGTTGATAAAGCGCTTGAAGACATCGACGTGGTCCGACTCGGTCGGCTTGCGCATCGAGCGGCCGTCTTCGTAGGCGCCGAGCCACGTCCGGCGCGCGACCGCGTTGCCGCCGCCGTTCTCTTCCTTGAGCGCATCGACCTCGTCTTTCGTCCAATTGGACATGGTCACGCTCTACGCGATCATGTTCGTCATGGCCATGTCAAGGCGAGGACCAGGTACTTTGACGCGGTGGCTGTAGCTCTGGTGCGCGCTCTTGCAGTTGTTGCAGACGAACGTCTTGAACTTCTCGCAGATGTTCGAGTGGCCAAACTTGGCGACCGCGTCGCAGTTGGCGCAGGCCTTGTTGGCCTCGAGCTTCCGGATCGTGTTAAGGGCCGCTTCCGCCATCGGTCTCCTCGGGGCTTGGCCGCGACTCTAAATATGGGGCCCTCGTCGCCCGCCCCGCCAGACGCGCCGATGCCATTGGCCAATATGTTGGCGCCGATAAAAATATGCACCAATTAAAATCGACACGAGCAATTACACGCGTTCTTTGACCGGCATTGCTTACGTGGCTTAATCGTGGCATGTGGCCGCTTATTTCTGGCGCGCGCCAAAAGTAAGCGCCAGACGCCTGTACGACATGGTGGGGAAATGCGCGCTTCGCTCGTCCTCTGGTTCGCACCAGCAAAACACTCTTGCGCCTCTCGCCGGTTGTATTCGTCGTTCTACGTAGCTGCTCAGTGACACATGCACTCGATCCAAGGCGTTGGCTGGCGCAACGACGAGTCAGGTGGACAGACCCAACGTTGTGCACATGCATATCCGAAGGTAACGTTATCGCTGGCCTATGAGACGATGACCTTCGCCAATGCCTTCTGCGACTGTTCAGCACTTCACCAAGTTCACTTTCCAATACCTCGCAGTGTCCTCTACGCAAGACAGGTGAGCCCTACCCCTCCATGGGATACCTACAGCTGTAGCCTGCCCTCGGCAGAAAACGAAGGATATGTGACCAAGGCGACAGAGTCCCGCCAATGCAACGAGACTCCCAGATGTCTTGCAACGCTCGCGCGCTTTCTGCAGCCAAGGGTATACCGGTGTGTGCCTTTTGGCTCGTCGTTACGCGGTACTCACGATCTGGATCATCCGCGGGCTTGGCTACAATGCCAACGCCAGGCTTGAATCGATGAGGTCTCGGCGCGCAGTTGGGTTTCCTGTGCGGGCGACGCCTCTTCATCTTGCCTTGCAGCACGATTGGAGGCAAGACTCTGCTGTCGGCGTCCGGTCTTTGCGCATCGAGCTCTGTCTCGACGACGCCAATGGAGAAAGATCGCTGCGGCACATGAGGTACTGGTCTCAAAAGCCGAGACAAAACGACGGTTGGTGCCCACATCAAGGTACGCACAGATGCGCTTTTCTACTTGACGCACGCCGCCTGTGGTCGCATCGCCGGAGGCCACCTCGATGATCGTCGCCTTGGCTCGTTTGCCCTTGATCTGTGGTATGCTAGCGTGCACCGTGAGAGTGTCCATAGTATCGGGCGCTCTCGGACTCGATCGCGGTTGGCTCTCTCGTCCATGTCAAATTGATGTATTGTTGGTTCCGTATGTCGAGTCTGTAGCAGCTTTGCTGCTCGAGGCAGTACATCGCCATAGACGACAGCGGCATGCTGAACGCAACCATGCCATGGCCTTGTTACGCGTGCAGACGCTTGGCCAACGCTACGAAGCCTGCGTCGCGCGCCACATTCGCTGCCGTTCGACTAACCTACAGCAACATGTGCATGTGAGCATTCTCTCCTTCTCCAAGTGCGAATGTGCCTCGTCCAAAAGCGACGCATCTGCGTTGGCAGACAAGAGGAGCTCCACGACTGGTCCATGGCCCGCACGTGCAGCCACATGCAACGACGAGCATCGGCTCTACACCAACGTCACGTGCTCTCAGGCTGCAAAGCGAGATGATGGATACCGCGTCGGTTGCATTGACGTTGGCGCTGGACGCGAGCAGCCTGGCGACCGTCGCTTCGTCGCCACGCACGCTGGCGGCATGCAGGGGCGTGCGACGCCACTAGTATCACGGAGGTGTAGAAGAAGCGAAGAAAGTCGTCGAACGTACAAATGCGTCGCAGCAGCTTGGATCGACGCCGCATCGCAAAAGCGCGTCGACGTCGGCCACGTGTCCGTCGCTGGCCGCCGAATAGAGCCGCATCTATGTCCAGTTATACTTAGGTAGAAAGGCGGCGGTGGACCTCTCGACCAACGACGTGGAGGTGCTCGGCCGATGCTTTGAGACTCGCCAACGATGGTCCGCTGACCGACGCGACGACAGGCGAGGTTACGTCCCCATAAAAAGCAAGGGCAGGCGAGGATTGGAGACGAGCGTGGACGTCGGGCTCGGTTGCTTCGTCTTGTTGGGCATACAAGAAGTGCGCCATGGCATCGAATTTTTTTCGAGTGCGATCTCAAGCGCCGTCTTCTTGGTCTACCTCCGCCTCGTTTCACGATGAAATGTCGAATGGGACGGGAGGACGTACGCTGCCTTTAACGTTCATGTCTGCGTTGGCGTCCATGAGGAGTCGCACAATGTCCAGATAATTGAATTTCACAGCCAGAATCAGAGGCGGGTCTCCGTAATAGTAACGTCGTCAAAATGACATTGCCGTTTCAGTAGACAATATGTAGTTCAGTCAAGGACGTACACAAGAATACTCGGTCGACACGTTCTGCGTCAGCAAGTAGCGAACGACGTCCGTTTGACCACAGCACGTAGCAAACCACAAGGCTTCCTACAACATAATACAAAGATACATTCAGGATGTCAAGAGAGTACGCCGTTGTTAAAGTTGGGATTGACGCTGTCCTCTTCCACGAGCCACTTTACGTCGGCCAGTCGACCACCTCTTGCAGCGAGGCAAAGTGCTTCCTACATATCAGCATACAATGGTTGCACTCGTCGCTTCCTCCTTCGTCGTTGTCTACCTCCTTTAGCGCGGCCATGACTTTTCTTGTCTCTGGCGACATCCAAAATGCAAATGCAAAAATTAGATCGCCCCTTCCAATCATATGCTGTCATTTTGGGCCTCTCATTTTTGATTGGCCAAAATGAGTTACGCATTGCAATATCCCAGGACGATGCCACGTCATGTCCAAGACCTGCATGCACCAGTCAGTACTAGTACATTGCTGAGCGTCACAAGAATGCCCCTCTCTACTGGTAACAACAACGGCCACGAAGTGCTCAAGAGGCCAGCGTCGCCGTATTGTTGTGGTTCCAGGCCGCGCAGGTTGCCGCCTTCAACGTCCAAGATGCTGCCCGCGTTCCCGGCCGCGGCCGCAAGGAGCGTGGTGGAGTCATATATCCTAGTCGATGGAGTCTGTCACGTGCCAACGCTCTCATCTCTCTCGCCTAGCCTCTTGTGCTGCCTTCACTTCAAATGCCTCGGTGACCAATGCGAACCCATAAGTGGCGTGCGTTTAGCCAACCCAGTTCTGGCGGTATCCGGACACGACCAACACCAGCAACGCTCTACCATGCTCCTCGCGGCCGCGGCCGGGAACGCGGTCAGCATCTTCGACGTCGAGGGCGGCAACCTGCGCGAAGGCCGCAAGATCAGCAGCGCGAGCGAGACGACGGCGACCTGCGCGGTCTGGAACCACAACAGTACGGCGCTCTTCCTGGCTCATGATGGCTCATGATGGCTCATGGCAGATCGTATCCTGGCGAGCGCATTTGCCAACGGCCTCCTCTCGATCAACACGCTCACTGCGCGCGAGCCATCGCTGTGCAACCTGCAGGAAGGCTCGTCGCCCGACAAGGTACAGTGGTGCGATCGATGCGCCCACGGATCAGCGACTCCTGCGATGACCAGCGCGTCAACGCCGTTCAATTTAGCGCCGGGTCGCGCTACCTCATTAGCGGCGGCGCCGACCGCGTTGTCCGCGTACGTTCTCTTCTTGCATGCTGCTCGTTTGAGGCGAGAATCCATTGTTTAGTTTTGGGACCTCAAGCACCAGCAGCTCAAGCACGTCTTCCCCGAGTGCTCGAGCGCGATCCAGACGCTCGCGTTCACGGGCCAGAGCGACGAGCATGTCGTCGCCGGCAGCGAAGCGTACGCTGCTTCTTCGCTGTACCTCGCCTGACGCACGTGCGTAGGGGCGTCGTGTATCTGTATACGCAGAACGGCACGCAGTCGAACGTCCTGCAAGTCGACGGCGAGGTACGGCCCTTTTTGTTGCACGTACAATATTGTCGTGGCGGGTATAGACGTCGCCAGTTCAATTCCTCCAGTCGTCGCCGCACCCGTTCGTACGTGACAAGGTCGGCGCCGTCTACGGCTCTGGGTCGCTGCGGGTCTGGGATGCCGCGACCGCGTCGGTAGTCTCGAGCTTTGAGCATCTCGTACGCCGTCTCTACTTGGTTGAAATGGACATGGATGGATGCGTAGCACTGGGCGCCGGCGACGGCGCTCGCCTTTTCGCCCGTGAGCAAGAACCTCGTGGCGACCGCTGGCCTCGACAAGCGCATTGTTTTCTGCGACATTGCCCAGAAAAAGTACATTATTGTCTGTCCCGTCGGACAAAGAACAAGTGGATACTTGGATGCTAGAGAGATGAACTGCCTCGAAGGACCGTACCCGATCACGTCCATGTCTCTCTACTCGAACGGCCACTCGCTCGCGACCGGCACCTCGACGGGTCTTCGATCCTCGCTATGCGACATTCTTTTGATCGATTTTACTGGATATTAGGGCACATTCTTATGTACGACATGCGTCGGACGGCCAAACCGCTCTCCGTGCACTTGATTGACGCGCAGAAACCCGAGAGCGTCAATTTCCTCCAGTTTGGCTCGTCCCTTGACAAGGTCGGTGCTTCGATCCTCGCTACGCACCTCTTTCTTTTCCATAAATCAAATCGCGGTAGGTGCGCAGCATGGACGATCCGTACAGTCGACCCAAGGCGAAGAAACATCATTCGTTCAGTATGCAGGGCATGCAGTCGTCGCTCCAGCACCTCGCGACACCCAAGGAAGTGCCCGCTGCCCGCGCTTCGTTGTCTCTGCCATCGTCGCCTCTCGTGCAACCACCGGTGCGTCCAAAGCATTGCTACGGCGATGTCAAGATACCGCAACGACTACGGTAGGTGCTCGCGGACTCGCGGCCCGTCACCAACCGAACGAATGACCCGACGCCGTCGACAACGCTCGATACATCGACGCAGCAGTGGCTGCAACGGGAGCTCGAGACGATGAAGCAAGCACTCTCGGACGAGATCGCCAACGTGCATCTAGAGGTTCTTCGACAGCACCAGGCCCAACAGGTAGTAGCAGGACCCTTTGTTGTGGGTCCCGTTCCATATCAAGCGCCATTGGTAGACGGAGATGACGCGGGCGCTTCAAGACGTCACCAAGCAGCTCCAAGCCATTCTGGCCGAAAACAAACGTCTCCACGACGAGAACGACCGACTACGCAACGTGTTTTAAAAGTCATCAAGACAACGCGTGGGTCGTCCAGGATCGAAGTGCGTACTAGATGTACAAGCTCTCAAACGACTTGGTGGTGGCAGCATCGTCGAGGCTCTTGGTTGTCGGGACTGACGAAAGCCCGAGATGCGCTAGCAGCGGGGCAAAACAGCGCGTCGACTCGAGCAGTGACGTTGTCGGGTGCAGCAGCGAGACAAACACCGAGGCGCGGCGACGGCGAAGCGTGCACTAGAGTCAGACTTGTACAACCTTAACAAGAAAGGTGCGAGCGTAGTACATAGGTGAGGAGCGCGGCTGGAATGCCCGTCACGAAGCGTGGCGCAGGCAGCATGGGCACCTCCTACGCACATGCATATATGTTGATGATCATCCGAGATAGGTGCTGTCGACGGAAGGGTCGTACCGAGAGAGGCGACGACGCAAGCTGGTAGAGCACACAGCCGTCGTGCAAGGTGGCGTCGTATGTGACCGACATGAGGGCGCTCAAGGACATGACCTCCTGCGGCGCGACGTGGGCAAAGAGCGCATCAACAAACGTCCACACGTCGTTCTCGGCGACCTCGAGCGGCGCGAGGAGCAGCAGCGTCTCGGGCGTGAGGGCTACGAGCGCGCAGACCGCGGCGGGTCCGGCGCCAAAGGTCGTGTGCGCCTAAGGAGATGGATGAGGTCGTACGCGACGAGGACGATGCGTACGATCGGCGTCGTCGAGAGGACGAGCGTGCCAAGCACGGGCGAGCCCTGCGAGATGGTCTTGGCAAACGCCGTGGCCTCGGCGCCGGTCGCGACGAGCAAGCGCGCTGGCGTCAAGCAGGTTTCGTTGCGGCGTGCGAGGTCCGCTCGCACGCTCGGACTCCACTACGCCAGGAGGTATGAAGATGGGTGGGCAGGCAGCTAGCGTACGCGGAAGATGGCGTCGGCTAGCGCGGGCGCGGGCGCTTCCTCGACGTCGACGAACGTGCGCGAGTGGAAGTCGGCTTCTTCAGGGTACCGGAGCTGGAGTGCCATGCTGCGGCTTGTGGGCTTTTGACCTTGTCGAAATTTCTATTCATGGAAGGGGGTGCTCGTACCACCCCTTGTATGTAATGTCCGAATTGAGTTGTTTGTATTCGCTGTGCTTGCGTGCTTTATTGAATCCACATACGTTGGGTACTGAAGAACCTGGCATCTATCGTCTATGGACTGCTTTTTTCAAGCTTCACGACGCGGTAAGTGTGAGTACAATTGTACCGATGCGGGATTGGAGATCGCGTTCCGAAAGTGGGGTGGCACCGCCACCCCTTTAGATGATATTGCTATCCGGACGTCCGGATACGACTGCACTTGCGTTCGCGGTTCCATCCTCATCCTGCCGCCGGGATCACAATGGAGCGAGCAGCGATCTTTGGCGGAGACGACGACGTCGCCGGCGCGTCGCCCATGAAGGACGAGGCCATGGGCGTCGTCTGGAAGGAGTCGCCAAGCGACAAGAAGCTCAAACCCAGCGGCGCTAGCAACCCGCAGGTCAACGCGACCGAGCTGCAAGGCTTTGTCACGAGCTTGATCACGAGCCCGTCGCCCAACAAGAAGAGCCAAGCCTCGAAGCTCAAGTTCAAGAAGAAGATCGTAGGCGCGCCCGATGGCATCACACGCCATATTGCGTTCAGCCCGGACAAGCATCTGCGACCTCCGACCGTGCCCATCACCGCCTCGCCCCCGCCCGCTCGAAGCGCCGCAAGACAGGCGGCGACGAAGACCAGAACCTGCTCTCGATTCTGCAAAAGATGGACGATGCGTACGCCGACTCGCCCGAGAAAGGCCTCCCGACGCCGTCGACTGTACCTGCACCGGCACCCGCGCCAACGGCGACAACCAGTACCATGCCTGATGTGGACATGGACGACGAAGAGTTCACAGAAGAAGCATGGGGCATTCTCGAGCAGATGGAGATCCAAGCCACGCAGCAGATCCTAGAGCGCGACCAGAAAGCGCAGGCGCGACCACTGGACGCAAGCCCCATGGTCCCGTCCCGCATCGTCGAGCCACGCTCTGGGATGAGCCCCGCGGTCGTACCACGCAATCCACTGCATCAGGTCATGCGCCCGCCACCGCCCGCGATGCCTGCGATGCCCGCGCGAGGTGTACAGCGACAAGTACAAGACGGTCCAGGTCGAGATCCAACGCGTCCTGTGGGGCCAGGCACGACGACGACGACGACGACGACGACGAGCGCACCACCGCCAACTGCGCCAGCGACATTGATCCGCGCCAAGCCCACCGATTACATTCGGCTCGTCGCTCTGGAAGTGCACACGGACCATGCGCAGCGCAAGCTGCTGCTCCGCGCGATCGACGACGAGGCAGTTGTGCACGACGTCGTCTTGGCCGACGACTGGTTCGACACGCCGCTCTCGGTCGGCGATACGTTCAACTTTATTTGGACGACGCCATGCACGTCGCCGCTCATCGCGACCAACCGCGCCCACCTCGTGATCGTGCACCCTGATATCCTCGTACGGCCACTCACTATCCACACAACGATCCATGTA